>NC_044920.1:28382978-28404994 GCF_003576645.1 Ipomoea triloba | reverse complement strand
GGGGGGGGGGGGGGGGGGGGGGGTCCATAATGCATTCTAAGTTGGCCAAAAATATCAAAATATCTCAACATTCATGTTGTTAGAGCAGATAATTTTGTACACTCATAATTTGTCTTTTTTTTTTCTAAGATTAGATGTATATTCATTCTATTGTCTAGCTAATTCATTTCAAATTGAACCAAAATGTCTTAACATTCATGTTGGTAGAGGAGAGAATTTTACCTCATCCGCCCGTTAAAACTGAAACCCGATATAAGAGTCCACCTCCACTACTAAAATTTAATTTTGTATTTTCATGACCATCCATTTAAAATGATAACAGATATGTAATCACACTATAATATTTCTACACTACATTACTTTTAAAATTCTGATTATGCTTTTATTCCTAAATTACATTATTTTATTTTTTGGTTTCATACCAGAACTGAATAGGGCCATCTTTGCCTTCTACACAATGCCTATCTACGAATTCTTCAAGCCTACAGAAAGCCCAAATCTCGAGCTCGAGTTTAGCACTCTCTATCACGATCCGCCGGAAACAGCCCTCTCCGTCGGCGATGTTGGCTGTGAAACCATCACAGCAACAAGCATCTACTTTCACCTTCTGTACTCTCCGAGGCTCTCTTCTCACTCTCGCTATCCTGACCCTAGTCTCCTTCACCTACCTCTCTCTCAACTCCATCCTCTCTCCCTCTCCCTCTCTCCAATCCGCCACCAATTCTCCTCGCTTTCAACCTTCTACGGTAAATTTTCCTCAATTCATATTTTATTTTCCTGAAACCAAATGCTAATTTGTACTGTTTTTGGATTCTTCAGGTAATCACGTCGGATAGTGATGATGTTTCAGGATCATTACTATCGTCCCCAGGGAACGAGGAGTTTTCGGACGTGTTTCACTCGCCGGAGGTGTTCAGATTGAGCTATGCGGAGATGGAGAGGAAATTTAAGGTGTATATATATCGGGATGGCGATCCGAAGACATACTACCAGACGCCGAGGAAGCTGACAGGGAAGTATGCCAGTGAGGGCTACTTCTTTCAAAATATCAGGGAGAGTAAGTTCGTTACGGATGATCCGGATCAGGCTAACTTGTTCTTCATTCCAATCTCTTGCCATAAGATGCGAGGGAAGGTATATATACATTTGAAACGAGGTTCAGTTTGATGTCAGTGATTGGGGAAGGCCTAAATGGTTTTTGGATCATTTAACTTTAGTGATTTCTTCATGTCCCTATTGAAGCATCTATTATGTATCTAATTGAATGCATACGGTCCAAGTTTTCCACATTAATTTTGGAAGCTGCTTCTGCTTATACCTAGTGGCCACAAAGGCTGTTGTCATTGCACTTAAGTGTTCCATTTTTTATTTTTTTTTTCTCAAATCACCATGCTCACTAGAAATGCTATTTAGGTTTAGATGTTTTTCCTTGTTTAGTAATATCAGATGGCTGGCCCATTATGCTGCAGCATTTGTAGGACCAATTGTCTGTCTAATCTCAAAATAAAATTTGTTACAACTTTAAGGTCATGTCACACATGAGATGGACTCCTGCTCTTGGTTGTTATTCCTAGCTTTTCTTATGAAATGATTATAGTGCTTGAGATTTAAATCTCCTTTGGCTTGGAATTCATGCTAAGAACATAAAATGCTATCTTCACAAGGAGATGCAACAAAAAAGATAATGGCCTCCTTTCGAGTTTTGAGGTAGGGGGAACATGGGTTGAGTTTTATTGCCTAGGCATAATTTCTTTGTCTATACTTCTCTCCACATATTATCTGTAGTAGTTGTTGTTGGTTTGTTTGTATTTATTTATTTTATTTATAATTTTTAAAGCTATTTTCTTGGTGTACCTAATTTAAGCATATATGCTTCACAATTTCCTATTTCATCTCTACTATTAAGCTGTTTTCTGTCTCACACTATGCTTGTCAGAACTTCTTGAACCCAAGTTTTGGGTCCTTTATTTATTCCTGATCTTGATGGCATGCAGGGTACATCCTATGAAAACATGACCATAATTGTCCAGAACTATGTTGAGAGCTTAATAGCAAAGTACCCATACTGGAATAGAACCCTAGGTGCAGATCACTTTTTTGTTACTTGCCATGACGTTGGTGTAAGGGCAACTGAAGGACTTCCATTGCTCATAAAGAACTCAATTCGTGTTGTGTGTTCCCCAAGCTATAATGTTGGGTATATTCCACACAAAGATGTTGCTCTTCCACAAGTACTTCAGCCATTTGCCCTTCCAGCTGGAGGAAATGATGTGAAAAACAGGTGCTACTGTAATTTGTGAACTCAACTGATATCTAATTTTCTGTGCAACATTTCCATATTTTAATTGGCATACTTTCATATAAATTTTATACCAGTGGCTTGGTATATGGAATGCCAAGAATAAAGTTATACTTTACAGCTTTCTATTTTGCATAATTGCATTAACTTCAAATATGTTTAGGTTATTTATATGTGGACTGATGTGCCTGGCAGATACTGTGACCGTAGCTTTGTGTAAAGAAGAGGTAAACTAGTTTTGCACTAGGGTCTCAATGTGGTTTTACTCATCAGCCATTATTTTTCTCTTGGCATTGATTTTGTTGTCCTTCTAATCGCAAGTTGGAATCCTTTGATACAATACAGATTCTGCTACCAATATACTTAGTTATCTTATTTCCTAGTTTATTAGTAGTTGCCTATTTTACTTTAGGTACCAATATACTTAGTTATCTTATTTCCTAGTTTATTAGTAGTTGCCTATTTTACTTTAGGTAAGCATATTTTAGAATAGTGTTTCCTTATGTCTTAAGCTTTTAACTCCTATATATAGGGAGAATATTAGATTGTCTTGGTAAGTTGGAATTGAATAAAATCAAAAGGAAGTTTCTTCCACCAACTTCTCTCTCTCTCTCACTGTTATCAGCCACCATAGATAAACCCTCTTCATCTGTTAACCACAGACCTGTGACGCGTAGTCAAAGTACTGAAACATATCATCTGGTTCCCGTTGCCGGCGTCATGGGTACTGATTTGAACATCGAATCAGCCATCAAAGCCTTGCAGAAATCTGTCAAAGCTTTGGAATTACAGTTTGACAAAATTGAGACGTTGTCCACTACTGTCTCTTCTCTGTCCATTACATCCCACAACCATGCCACTACTGTCTCTTCTCTGTCCATTACATCCCACAACCATGCCGTTGCTCTTGCCAATCTGGAGAAGCTAGTCAAACAGTTACTGACCAATCAAGCAGGGGCAAACGCAAATATCTCACCCGGTAACCCTATTCATCCTCCAGCTGCTGCGACTTCCTTTGTTGGTACCCAATCTCATAATCATTTATGTCAGCAACAAGACTCTGCAACCCAATCTCATAATCATTTATGTCAGCAACAAGACTCTGCAATGGTGGCACAGAGCCCAGGAGCACTAGGACCTTCAAAAGCACAATTGCCCCCAAAAATGCCACCAACAAAGACAACCCTCAGGTCAGATTCAATGGTCAAAGAAACTGCAGTTGCTGTTGGGACTTGCATTGCTACCCCTTCCGATGCTGCATCACTGCTTAAGGCTGCACAGTCTATGAATGTTGTCCTTATACCTCCTGGAGGAGGAGACCCTGTGGATAAACCACCTGCTGTTGGTGCAAATACATTACCCAGACATAATTGCCGCCACCTTTTTATGTTGTGGACATTAGAGGATGGTGACGAACCGCCTGCTTGGCTTGCATCCACGGAGAACTTCCCTGAATTCAGCCTGAACGCACGCGATGGAATCACCTGAATTTGTCACCTGCTTCAAGCTTGAGGACAAGCTTGATCTCCAGGAAGGGTGTAATGATACAATACAGATTCTGCTACCAATATACTTAGTTATCTTATTTCCTAGTTTATTAGTAGTTGCCTATTTTACTTTAGGTAAGCATATTTTAGAATAGTGTTTCCTTATGTCTTAAGCTTTTAACTCCTATATATAGGGAGAATATTAGATTGTCTTGGTAAGTTGGAATTGAATAAAATCAAAAGGAAGTTTCTTCCACCAACTTCTCTCTCTCTCTCACTGTTATCAGCCACCATAGATAAACCCTCTTCATCTGTTAACCACAGACCTGTGACGCGTAGTCAAAGTACTGAAACATATCATCCTTGCACTTGAATTTGTGGAAATCATAGCACCTACTGAGAGTTGCATTTTCTTTTGTTTGAGTTTTCTCATATACAGAGTGAACATTGTTCATTACTTCATTTTAATGAGTAAATCAAGAATGAACAAGTTTGGTTATTTTTTTGGTAAATTCCTATATGTATGTAAATTTGTTGTGGGGATCAAGATATATTTCTGAGCATGGGTTTTGATACCGACTTTGCAATGCGTATCCTATATAATTCTTCAAAATCAATGAAGCAAAAGCATAGCATAATATTATCTAAACCTTAGTAGTGAATTTTTTAATCTCAAATGGTTTCTCTTTCTATGCATGTGTTTTTTATATCCAACACCTTTTTTATTATTTTTATTTATTTCTTCTATTGAACATATATAGATGATCATTCAAGCCTTCAATGTCATAACCATAATTGTTCTCTATTGCAGGACAACTTTGGGATTCTGGGCAGGCCATAGGAATTCTAAAATCAGGGTTATCTTGGCCCGTGTATGGGAAAATGACACAGAGCTTGATATTTCTAACAACAGAATTAATAGAGCTGCTGGACCTCTACTCTACCAAAAGAGATTTTACAGGACAAAGTTCTGCATATGTCCTGGTGGCTCTCAGGTTAACAGTGCTCGGATTGCAGACTCCATACACTATGGCTGTATTCCTGGTAGGAACTTTAATTTTTTATTCTAATTGAATCAGTTACCAATTGGTTTCTTTTTTTTTGTAGCAGTATTGTTGATAGCTTGATATTGATGGTAAAGTACAAAATTGGTGATTATGATTTAGTTGGCAACACAGCAAAACTATGTCATGGGAAAGTTTCCTATGTGCATGCTCATTGACAAACAATATTTCATACTTTATTAATTAAGGATAATTTCTATATATTTATCTTTAGTTTCTCACCCACCATCAGTTCTTCAATGAAATAGTTAGGGGTTGTTTACCAAAATGGAAAAATGGAGAATTTTCTGGAAAAACAGAGAATTGGAGGAGTGGAAGAATGAAAAATGGAAAACTTGTTTACTAAAATAATCTCTCCAATTGCCTAACTCTTCTCCATTCTCCAACTTCATGTTCAAATTATGAGAAGTCAATTTCAGACTTCTCCAAATGGAAGAATGGAGAAAACACGGATTAACAGTGTTCATTAAGCGTGAGGTCGGCTGTTCGAATCCTGCTGGGCGCACTTCTTTAATTTTCTCTTCTTACGCACAACTTCTCTCTTCTTATGCACACAGTGACACAGCTCCTCTTCTTTTCTATTATCTTTTTTATTTTATTATTATTATTATTATTGTTATACTTATTGTTATTATTTATTATTATTGTTATTATTATCTTTATTATTATTGTTATTATTATTATTATTATTATCTTTATTATTATTACTGCTATTATTATTATTATTATTATATTATTATTATTATTATTATTGTTATTGTTATTATTATTATTTTTTAATTATTGTTATTATTATTATTATCTTTATTATTTTTATTGTTATTGTTATTATTATTATTTTTTAATTATTGTTATTATTATTATTATCTTTATTATTATTATTATTATTATTATTATTGTTATCTTTAGTATTATTGTTATTATTATTATCATTATTATTATTGTTCTTGTTATTACTATTATTATTATTATTATTATTATTATCTTTATTATTATTATTATTATTATTATTATTATACAAATGCTATATGGGATGATTGTATTTAATGAGGTTTTGAGTATTTTGTTTTGTAATCAAACTATGTACTAAAACTAAAGAAATGGAAAATTAGAGGAATGGAGAAAGAAAATTGGAAAGTGGAGAAATGGAAAACTGGAGGAATGGAGAAGGAAAAATGGAAAATTGGAGAAATGGAAAACTGGAAAAGGAAAAACAGAGAAATGAAGTAAACGACCCTTTAGTGTTTAATTATCCTTACTGTATGTGTAAAGTTCATTTCTCAACACTAGATTTGTCATTTGTGTACAAGTCTCTCTCTCTCTCTCTCTCTCTCTCTCTCTCTCTCAGATTGAACCTTATATTGTTGTTCTTGACTCTAGAAGCATTGCAGCAACCCACCTATAGGGGAAGCTGCTTTGCTGTTAAATCACAGAAAAAAGTAAGGACTTCTGTTGATATTACTTTAATATCTATTTCACTGCTTGGACATTCAAACTTTAATATATACTCCGTATATATATTTGCTACAGTGTTTTGCTCATTAATCTCCAATATTTCGGTGTTTCCTTGCAGTGATAATGTCTGATTATTATGACTTGCCATTCAGTGACATTCTTGATTGGCATAAATTTTCGGTAATACTCAGGGAGAAAGATGTCTTTGAGCTAAAGCAAATTCTCAAGAACATAACCCAGGAAGAGTTTGTGAGTTTGCATAATAATTTAGTAAAGGTAGGCAATGTGTTTATTGTTTAATTGTTTTTAGGCTTGTATTTATCTTGCATGTGACTAATCAAAAAGAAATAATAATAATAATAATAATAATAATAATAATAATAATAATAATAAATCATAATCAATATCTTGCATTTTCTGGGCTTGAAGCAGCTGAAGGAGTGCATAGATTTTAATTGGCAGTGGTGATCTCTTCACAGACTGAACAAAAGAATAAATGTTTATTAACCTTCATCAATTTACTTTTTTTGCAATTGTAATGACTAATATCTAGAGTTGTCGACACTGATAAGAGTTTTCTGCTTGTTAATGTTCTTATTCCAGGTTCAGAAGCACTTCCAGTGGAATTCACCTCCCATCAAACTTGATGCTTTCCATATGGTCATGTATGAACTTTGGTTACGCCACCATATGATCAAGTATTAAACTGCAACTTAGCATATTAAACTTGCATTTCATACTCATACCCAGACAGTTGCTGCCTTGCAGTTTCAAGTTGTAATTAACGACATGAGAGTTCCTCATTTTCACTTGCTTTATATTAGTTATTATTATTATTATTATTATTTTTGGAGGTAGTTGTGCAATGAATGAACCAATAGCAGACCTATCTAGGATTCTAGGTCAAATTTTTGTCATATTTTATGAGTTCTAGTTGTACTTAATGAGGAACCTTTTAACTTTGAATAGATGCAAGTTGAAAATTTCCCCGTGGAAGTCACTACAGATTTATTCTTTACCGTAATTTATTCTTTTTATTACTACTGAAGAATATTATATAATGCGGTGGAGATGGTGAAGAACTTGAGTCCTACAGAGGGACTAGATCATCCTTCTAAATCTCATCAGCTACTTCGGAGTTTTGAAGATCAGCACCTTGCCCTAGCTCCATTTCAACAGTCCCAGTAGAACTTGCTTCAGAAGACTGGACACTCTTGCTTGTAGCTTCTGGCTTCAGTGTCAAGTAGGCCAGCATTGCGACATAAAGCACCATTACTGGACAGATCATTACTGTGGAGAAGATGGATACAGCCCTGGGCATCTTTTTGCTGGTAAGCCACCCAAACAAACTTCTGCTTAAGAAATAGATGTTGACCCCAATTGAGCAGAATCCTAGTAGCCATGTGATCACTGTTACCTATTATTTGGAGCATGGAAACAATGGGTGCCTTAAATACTTTGTGCTTTCAGTGAACTCTAGAGTGCAACAAAAATTTAAGTAGTTTGAAGTTTATAATCTGACCATCTTAGAATTTTTATGCTGCCCCATTTTGCTTCCACTGCTGGTAAACCTAAGAAGAGGAACCAGTGCAAATGGTAGTTCAAATGATAAAATCATCTGAATTACCTCCAAGAAAAAATTAAGTTAAATTCTTGACCATGTATCAGTGCTTGCTAATTTTGTAAATGTATTATGTTTTATTGTCATTACAGAAGCAATAATAATTAGCTTCCCAGCTCCAGAAGATCCGCCGATGATGCAGACCATTAAACTTGGAGCAATTGCTATGCACCTGGTGAGCAAATTTCGCAGCCATAGCTTCATTTTCAGATCCAAAAACCCCTGCAAATTATGAATTTATATTCATTTCTTGCAAATACTTTTGCTTTTCTCTCTATCATTCTGTTTTAAACTGCTAATCAAAGTACTACCTGCATTATATACTGGCCAGCAAATGTTCCTGTGACTGATGAACTCTGACCTGATGCCAACAAAGACACAGCATAAAGCTTTGAACTCCATTTCCCTAGAGAATCCTGCAGCCCAGAAAAAGAAAAAACAAGGGAGAAGATGAATCAGACAAACCATTACAGAAATAAACTATGATATTTGAATCTCATCATGTTATTGACTGGAAAGTTAGTTAAAAGACCTTAAGCAGAAATGCAGCTGAGTCCAGAGTGATTTCATTACAATGTGCTTTCTCGTCTGCAGAAACATATGGATTTGAGCATATGCTTCCACTAACTGAAACGACTGCTACATTGACAAGGAATGCTATAAACAATGCCATTCCACTTTCCAACAGGAAGTACTTTGTCGCATTCTGTATCGAAACAGAGGAAGCAGTAAAGGTAAGAAGCTAGTCTTGTGTTTATTTGTAAGACAATTTTTATTACCCTAATCTGATCATTTGAACGATGGATCTTTCTAGATGTGACTAAAGCTGAATGGAGAAATAGGTTATGCCTGCATAATTATTCACTCAAAGACATTAGAGAAACTTCAATAACACAGGAAAATTTTCAACAGGAAAAATAGTAGGAAAATAAAATTTTGAATTTACGGCATGATAAGAGCTCCTAGAAGAGCAATGGAGTCTCTGGTGGCACTTCCATTGCTCAATTTTGGGATGAACATTCCCATTGCCATGTCCTTCACATTAGGCTGGGCATGTACCATTACACTGAAGAAGCACCCCCCTACAATCATCAATAGTACTGCAATTGCTAGTTCTAGCTTTCGTATCTGCATTCATTCGGGAAATGAGGGAAATCAAGATCTACTTAACTCTGAATCCTTGAATTACTAACCAGGCCATTGCTTTGTTTATACTAAACGTGTGAGATCATCACTCTGTATCACTGATTTTACATCTCAGCACGTGTAGTCAGTCCAACATCAATTGACTTAAGTTACAATTTGGTTACTAATACTTTTATTTACTTTGGAGTGGACATTTATTATATTATTATAATTATAATTTGGTCATTAATTTCCTTTGTTGTTGTTATGAGAATTGCGCTTACGCCATATTTCTGTAGCCCAAGAAGCAGAAGAGTATTCAATCCAGCCAGCATGACCCCAGACCATAATGGTATATTGAGGAGTAATTTGAGAGCAAAAGCGATGCCTATCACTGCACGTGTATTGAACACAAACTAATTATATTGTAATATAGAGTACTAAAAGAAGCCTGTGCTAATTCCTGTTTCGTTTGCTGGTTTGCAGGATAGGGTAAGAATAGAATGACTTTGGATCTTGTTAAATAGAGCTATCTAGATCCCTTCCCCCTTCAAATATCTTATTCTTTTTAATTTATTGTTGAACTTGGATTGCTAACTGGGATCAATCAATATTGTATATATGATATGAGAGGTAAACCTTGTGGGATGTCAGCAGCTATGACGGAAACTTCAGCCAGTATCCAGAGACAGTAAGTCACTGGCTTCGGATATTCGTCCTTGCAATGCTCAGACAGATGCCTTCCTGTTCCCAAAAATTGATTAATAAGCTTCAACATTTACATTATTTCACATTTCTAAATTGCCATTTGTGAAAAACTTATTCTAATATATATATGTGACCTGTTGCTACTCCAAGATTTGCTGAGCGAGATTGGATTATAAATGCAAATGCCAGTCCAAGGAGCACGATCCATAGCAACTGTCTCACCAAACAAGTTCAAATTCATCAGAATTAAACGTACAAGAAGGTACATTCTTTATGCATTTAATTAGCTTCTTTTTCTCCCTTTTAATTAACACACAATTAGATCAAAGAAAGGAAGGAGGGAGAAACCTCGTATTTGTGGTCTGCTCCTGCTTGCAAATCTGTCTCCACTGTATATGCATGTTCGGCATATCGTCCAAAACAAACACAGTACAGTAAGAAAATGAGTGTAAAATGGAAATAACACATTCTTCATCCGGCCAGCAGCATGATGAAAGCTAAGATCTGTGTGTGTATGTGAGAGACAATATAATATTATGAATCTTAGTTGCTTACAGTTTCCAGGATCAAGATAGGCTACAGAGACCAGTAAACCAGGACCTACATAGCTCAAGAACTTCTTCCAAGTTGGGGTCTCCTGTATTTGCACCAATGAGGCCATTTCATTCACAGTTTTGCCTTCTTTTCTTCGACCCACCTGCCCAATTCAAGTGAGATAGAATGATAGATGATGATGGCTTCACTCTCACTTTATAGACCCCCCCCCCTCCCCCCCAACCAATAGTCGTCCTAGTAATCTTGGTAATAAATTAAATGTCCTACTTGCAGGTAGACATACCGCATACGTACATCGTACCCTGAAGACATTTGCAACCGATTTTGTTCACTAGCTATAGTGTGCGAGGTAATTAGCTCTACTTTATAAATCCTATACAAGGGACACTTGTGAAAATTACTTTACACCTACTCAAATAATCAAGCTAAGTCAATTACACCAAACACATTGCGGTTTGATGGCATCATTGTTGTTTTTCATAAAAAGTGTTGCATGGCATCATTACTTTACACCTACTCAAATAATCTCATCCCATGTTGGAGTGTACCCAAGGAATACGATGTTGGGTATTAGCTATTAGGGACGTACATAAAATATTTGAAGGATGTGCATACAAAATATTTGATTAGATAGATAAACGGATTTGGCTCCGTATATGCTGCTCAACAATCTCTCTCATCACTCATTAAGAAGGCAAAGACATATCAATGTGATTGTAGGGTAATTCTGGCGAAACATACTTTAATTTTTTGTGGCGTCGAGTCATGCACCATTGTCCATTCAGCTTTCATTAGTTATGAGAAAATATATAAATATTGTCCTTTCGTAGTTTTGGGACGTCATATCATTAATAATGAATGTTTGGAGGTCCCAACTGACACGTGATTTATTGGCTGCTCGTTGCATGTGTCAATCTCCTTGAATTGGATGCTCAATTGTGTGCGTGCATGGATATGATTTTCCTGCAGGTTAAGTAGTACAGTGTTGTGTTGATTATTGGTTTAGCGGTAATGCAAGTCATCAAATTATTGTATGACTTGATCAGCCCGGTTAACCCCATGACGTATTGGCACTATCGATCTCCTCACTAACACCAACTGCCCGGGATAGTAATATATACTTAATTGGCTCACATGCAACCGCCCATATCGTATGATGGTGAATGTATATTGCATTTCTTGATGCAAATCTAATGATGTGACTAAAAAAAGACATAAACCTGACCCATATTAAATAAGGGTCAGTTTGAAAATCTAAAAAATAATTTTTGAAAGTCATTTTTCGAATTTTTCCGTGGTTGAATATTTAACAGAAAAAATGTAATTTCTTAGGGTCTGTTTGGAAATTAACCCTGAAAAATATTTTCAAAATATTTTCCGAAAAATTATTTTCAAGAAAATGACTTATTTTTAGGGAAATAATTTAAAAGGTTATAAAAGTATATTTTTATGTGGTGGCGGTGGTGGTTATTGTGGTTGTGGTAATAATAATGTGAAAATTAGAAAAAAGATAGAGAAAAAATAAATATGGGAAAATAAACAATTCGCAAAATGTCTTCTAACTAAAAAGCTAGGAAGGAAGAAATTTTCCGTCAAATTGGACCTTTTTTTTCTCCTCCTTTGAAGTTATTTAGCATAGCTCAACGAGACCCATTTTCTAACTAAACTAGTGTAGTCAAATTCAAATAATAATTATACATATGGTAGGAGAACGCTTCCATTTGACACCACTCAGAGATCGAGAGAGTATTGAACATAAAATAAGAATTTAGAAAATGTCTTGCAAGTAAAAATCTCATAAGATATTTTTCACCAAAATGATTCATTTTTCTTAGACCAAAATTAATACTTTTCATTACCTTCATTTTCTATTGATAACTAAACATTGTAAAATCTTAAAAATGACTTCTAGAAGTTTGTTTTCATATTATTTAAGGACCCTTAAAGTGGTTTGCCTTCGATATGAAGGTTACATCCACTTGAAGACACGTACTGTAGGAATCTTATTCATCATGAGGAGAAATAAACAAGATTTTGGCCTTACAAAAAAAGGTGAACTAAATTGTCCATTATATAAGGACAATCGCCTATCAAAACTTCAAAATTTACTCTTTTACAATTTAGTAAGCTACCTAATATCAATATCGGAGGGTTAAAGAACCATTTCACCTGGATAGACAAAGAGACCGACTCCCTAATATGATGTAGATAGCTCAGTTGTTCGAATAACGTTTAACAGAAAAAGCTTGGGACAAATGCTATGAACCTGGTGAGCAAAATCCGCAGCCATGGCTTCATTTTCAGGTCCAAAAACCCCTGCAACAATAATGCAAATTTATGACTTTTATATTTCCTTTCTAGCTAGCTTGCAAATTAAATTAAATGCTTTTGCTTTTCTGTCTTGTGTATCAAAGTATAGTAGTATGTACCCTCATTATATACTCTCAACTTTTACTACCACATACAAAATCTTGATGTAAACAGTTGCATTGGGGCGCACATAGAAAAAATTAATTTATCCTGTTCGTCACGTCAGAGAATAAGATTTGAGAGTCCCTGTAATAGAATTTTATTTTTTATTACTTTAATCTGATCATTTGTACGTTCGATCTTTCTAGATGTGACTAAAGCTGAGTAGAGAAATAGATTATGCCTGCACAATTATTATATATTCACTCGATCAGAGACAGTAATTTGAGAGAAAAAGCGATGCAAATCATTGCACATGTATTAAATTGTGTGATGGTCAAGTGTCCATTCACCTTTAATTAATTATGGCAAAATATTCAAGTATTGTCCTTTCGTGGTTTTGCGACGTAATGTTATTAATTAATAATGTTTGAGGTCCCAGACACGTGTTTCTTCGCTACCGGTTGCATGTGTCATTCTCCATGAATGCCCAATTAATTGTATCCGTGAATCTTCCAGGTTAAATGTTCTGTTGTTTTAGGTTACGTTAATTATTGATTTAGAGTGGCTAGATATTTAATTATATATGTGTAGAGTACGTACTACGTAGTATATGCGGTGTTAGGTTGCTTTTGTCACAATTAACTATGATATATCAATGAATGAAGTTACATATTTAAGAAAATAAAAAAAAAAACTCAGTACATTTTTCATTAAAAGTATTACAATTTCATGGCAAAAACATATCTTGGACCCTAAAGAATCCACCAGGAGAAGATTAAAAGGATAGTGAGAACCACAAAAAGGTATTGCCTTTGCATTTTCCTAAGATTTATTTCTTAAAAGTTGTTAACCATGGCGAGTGACAGTACTTCACTTCACATCGTGATGCTCCCATGGTTAGCCTTCGGACACATTATTCCATACTTGGAGCTAGCTAAGCTCTTAGCTGAGAGAGGCAACAAGATTTCGTTTGTGTCCACTCCCAGAAACATCCAGCGCCTCCCCAAATTGCACCCAAACCTCGTACCAAACATCGATCTCATCGGATTACCTTTGCCGCAAGTCGAAAATCTCCCACAAGATGCAGAGTCCACCTTGGACTTACCTTATGACAAAGTCAGGTACCTCAAAATTGCCTTCGATGAGCTCCAATACTCCATGGATGCTCTTCTGCAAACACTTTCCCCAGATTGGGTAATTCACGATTTCGCTTCGTTTCGGTTAGTTCCTATCATGGAAAATCTGAGCATCCCCAACGTCCATTTCAGCATAGTTACAGCGTCTATTCTCGTATCCCTAGTGGGCCCTCCGTCGGCAATTATCGACGGTCTAGATTATCGAGTGGAGGCAAAGCATATGACGTCCAAACCCAAGTGGGTCCCGTTTGAGACCACGATCGTGCCTCGTTATTTCGAGATTATGCGCCTGTTCAACGACGCTTACATCGACGGCGGCAACGTCTCCGACGTTTATCGCTTAGCTGTTACCGTGAAAGGCGCGAGTGCTGTTTTTGTTAGGAGCTGTTACGAACTCGAGCCGGAGTGGCTGCAATTAGTAGAAGATTTGTTCGGAAAACCCACCATCCCGGTTGGGTTGCTGCCCACCACAGGTTATGCTGATGAAGAAGACGATGACCAGAAGAAAGCAGCTTGGCTTGAAATCAAGGAATGGCTAGACAAGCAAGAAAAAGGTTTGATTTTCGAAATTTAAATTGAATATCACATATATATATATTATTATATGTTCAATGTGCTGGTGTGGGGCTGATTAATTTTTAGGCTCCAAGCAACAGGTGGACCATAGCCTTCTTTTTATTGGTTGGCAACTAAAGGTCTAAGCTGATAGTTGAATTGCAATGTTTATATATTATATACTGAACAGCCTGTATGCTTTCAGGTTCAGTAGTGTACGTAGCTTTTGGGAGCGAAACAAAGCCGAATCAGGAAGAAGTGGTAGAGATAGCTCTGGGGTTAGAGCTTTCGAAGCTACCATTCTTCTGGGTTTACAGGAAACAACGAGGCTGGGCGGATGAGGAAGTGACGAAACTTCCAGAAGGGTTTGAAGAGAGGACGAGAGGGCGCGGGGTGATATGTACAAGCTGGGCACCTCAGCTGAAGATACTGAGTCATGACTCGGTGGGAGGGTTCTTGACTCACTCGGGATGGAGCTCCGTGGTGGAGGCCCTCAAATTTGAGAAAAAACTCATTCTGCTCCCTTTCTTAGCGGACCAAGGGATGATTGCAAGGCTATTAGTGGAGAAGGAAATGGGGTATGAAATAGCGAGGGATGAGAATGATGGATCGTTTTCCAGAGACTCGGTGGCCGAGTCACTGAGAGTGGTAATGGTGGAGGGGCAAGGAAAGATATTCGCAGAAAAGCTGAAGAAGATGAAGGGGAAGTTGTTTGAGAAGGAGAAACAAGATAATTACGTTAACAAGTTGTTGGATTATCTTCATGATCCGACAATGCATCAGCCAAGTGGTGCCCACAAAAATTAAGGCCAGTACAGTGTTCAATGTTCTGGTCTATAATAAATAAATAATAAATGTAGTTTGAATTAAATTAGCTGCTGAAACTAAACAGACTCTGAGCTTCAGAAGTGCCATGCATGCATTATATTTTTGACAAAATAAAACCGTCGTTCTGTGCTTTTTTGTTTATTTGTTTAACATTTTATGTTTATTTTTACTATTGACTCTATTACAATGTTGTATATGTTCTATACTTTCTCTATTTGTTACTGATAGTGTAAATGCGTTGCAATGTCCCAAATACGTATAAATCGATGGGTCGGATCGTATTCATGTCCTTTTACATTCTGCTTGTTTGATGTGAGGTCAGAGTGTTCCGAGCTAAGGTGTGATGGGTGAATATGCCAAATGTTATTTTTATGACTTTTGGATAGTCAACGTAGGGCCAACCATCATGTTAAAATAAGAAAACAATAGAGAATATATGGAGAGAATATAGGTATTTTGTATTCAAAGAATATTGCTTGTGAATAATGAAATATGCTCCCTCTCTTCCCCAAGTATGGGATCTATTTGTACACATTTAGGGCTCTTAGACCCCTATAAGCAATAAGAATCCTAATATGCCTCATAGGAAGTAACTATTACGTTAGGAATAATAAACTCCAGCCCAACTACATTAGAAATAATGAGTCAAATCCTTATTACATTATAAATAATAAGCGCATACTATGTATCTTTTTTGGGCTTCCTTGATCCAATTACTCTCTTGGATCAATTTGTGTGACCCAAGCCCGGCCAGTATACCATCTATCACCAAAACTTCCCTCTCCTTGTATTAAAAATGTAGTATTTGTAGGGGAGATGAGGAAAGAGACGCATGCTAGACTCTCAACATGCTTGACACGTGTCGTTGCACATGTAACATCCCATTTTTATAAAATAGAAATATTTAGTAAAAAGATATTTATTTACTTATTTTAATTTTCATATTAGACATTAATTTAATCATGCAACTTACGTATTATTACATAATGCTATAAATTTATAAAGTCACTATTACATTTTCATAAAATCATTATTATAGTACGTACAATTTAGGGTTATTTCGCTCAAAACAAATCTCTCAATTTGTAAAAGATGGGTCTCACCTCCACATCACCCAATTTGTAAATCATTTACTCTTTACATTACATTCCTGAAAATCTGATCTATTTTAAAAAGTGACCACAATATCACATCACTTTAAAGCATTAATAAATAAATAAATAAAATAAAATAAATAAATAAATGATGTGGCATTTGCCACATCATGTTACCAATCCCATATTGACAGGAATGGAGGCAGCCTAAAAGATCTTGGTCAGTTAAAGATTCCACCGCCCACAGTACTACAAAAAGTCAAAAAGGTATTGGCTTTGCAATTTTCCTACAGTTTCAGCCATGGCGAGTGACAGTACTACGCTTCACATCGTGATGCTCCCATGGTTAGCCTTCGGACACATTATTCCATACTTGGAGCTAGCTAAGCTCTTAGCCGAGAGAGGCAACAAGATTTCGTTTGTGTCCACTCCCAGAAACATCCAGCGCCTCCCCAAATTGCACCCAAACCTCGTACCCAACATAGATCTCATCGGATTACCTTTGCCGCAAGTCGAAAATCTCCCAGAAGATGCAGAGTCCACATTGGACTTACCTTATGACAAAGTGAGGTACCTCAAGATTGCCTTCGATGAGCTCCAAGACTCCATGCTTACTTTTCTCCAAACACTTTCCCCAGATTGGGTAATTCACGATTTCGCTTCGTTTCGGTTAGTTCCTATCATGGAAAAGCTGAGCATCCCCAGCGTGTATTTCAGCATATTTTCAGCTTCCACCATTAACATCCTCATAGGCCCTCCATCGCCAATTATCGACGGTCAGGATTATCGAGTCGAGGCAAAGCATGTGACGTCCAAACCCAAGTGGGTTCCGTTTGAGACGGCGATCATGCCTCGTTATTTCGAGATAGAGCGCATGTTCCACGACCTTTATATCGATGGTGGCAACGTTTCCGACGTTTATCGCGTCGCTGTTACCGTGAAAGGCGCCAGTGCTGTGTTCGTGAGGAGCTGTTACGAACTCGAGCCGGAGTGGCTGCAATTAGTAGAAGATGTGTTCGGAAAACCCACCATCCCGGTTGGGTTGCTGCCCACCACAGCTTATGATGATGAGGAAGAGGATGACAAGAAAGCAGCTTGGCTTGAAATCAAGGAGTGGCTAGACAAGCAAGAAAAAGGTTTAATTTTTTGAAATTTAATTTGACATTTTCTTTTACATGATTTGATTATGTTAGGATAAGTTGTAACATCCACACATTTTCCAGAGTCAGATCAGGTGCTAAACTTGGTCCTCATCTACTTTTGTCCATAGTGTTGGACTTTACCCTTTTGCTCCACATATAGTGCTAGACTTACCTTTACTACTTATTATTATATCCTTTGTGCATGCTCTCAGGTTCAGTAGTGTACATAGCTTTTGGGAGCGAAACAAAGCCGAACCAGGAAGAAGCGGTAGAAATAGCTCTGGGCTTAGAGCTTTCGAAGCTACCATTCTTCTGGGTTTACAGGAAACAACGCGGCTTGGCGGATGAGGAAGTGACGAAACTGCCAGAAGGGTTCGAAGAGAGGACGAGAGGGCGTGGGGTGATCTGTACAAGCTGGGCCCCTCAACTGAATATACTGAGTCATGACTCGGTGGGAGGGTTCTTGACTCACTCGGGATGGAGCTCCGTAGTGGAGGCCCTGAAATTTGAGAAAAAACTCATTCTGCTCCCTTTCTTAGCGGACCAGGGGATTATTGCAAGGCAGCTGGTGGAGAGGGAATTGGGGTATGAAATAGCCAGAGATGACTATGATGGGTCCTTTTCTAAAGACTTAGTGGCCGAGTCACTGAGAATTGTAATGGTGGAGGAGCATGGAAAGGTTTTCGCAGAAAAGCTGGAGAAGATGAAGGAGAAGTTGTTTGAGAAGGAGAAACAAGATAATTACGTTAATAAGTTGTTGGATTATCTTCATGCGCCGACAATGCATCAGCCAAGTGGTTCCTACAAAAAGTAAGGATAGTACAGTGTTCAATGTTCTGGTATAAAGAGAATAAAGTATTATTTATGCTTTTTAAAAATATAAATCTATTTGCTTTTAAAATTTACCTTATCCCATATCAATAACGTAAGTAGACATTATATATTGGAGTAATATAAGAAATAAGTTAATTTCATTTATATCTTAATTAAATGTTGTCAAAAGTGTATTTAGAAATTTATCGGTTATATCTAAAAAATTTATCTTAATAATATTAACCATTACATACTCCAATTATCAACTCTACTTTTAATATAATATGAAATCTACAAATATGAATTTAAAAAATTATATCCTACCAGTATTTAAAAAAAAATGTTTTAATATAACAAAGATTTTAACATTGACTATTAATATTGAGAAATATATTTTTTTGCACCTTGCGCATATAAAATACTAATTTATTAATAAATATAATTTAGGATTTATCAAAAGTAACATATATCACTTTTTTTTTATCTTAAATATTATATTTTCTCTCATAAATAACCATCAATAAATTTATTAATGATTAATATTACACTTTTTTCTCATAAGTAATTGTTCAACTCTTAAATATTACATTTCAATCTAAAAGAATTCTGTTTCTTAAACGTATTACACATTATCTTATAATTAACAAATAATTTATTCTTGATTAGTATTATATTTTAACATAAATATTAATTTTTTTTATTTTTGACCTGGTCTGTCTTCCAAGCGACTCACCCATATAATTATTGTATTATCAACAATAAGCCTGGTAAGTAAATATAATAATTTATGTCCAAACAGACAACTTAATTGGTTCGTGGGTGATAATTGTGGGTAAAAATATATAACCAGTGTAACAGTTACATTCAATATGATAAACTTATTGTTGGGTAGGCATCAAATATTGTTTCTGTCACATAATGAGTTGTTGAACCACCACAATTTACACATTCATTATTCGGTGGGAACCTGAAAATAAGAAAATTGTCTTTTGTGGACAAGATATAATAATTTATGTATGGGTCTTGTATGGCAGTTGTTATATTGTGGACCATGGTCATGACTGATACTGCAATTGTGTTGAACTGATACTGTAGTTGTGTTGAAAGTGGACTGCAGTTGCGCGGAATAGAAGTCATTTCATCCGTCTGGAACTGCAGTTGTGTTGAACTGATACTGCAGTTGTGTTGAAAGGGAACCGCAGTTGCGCATAATGGATACCGTTTCATCCGTCTGTTTTCATTAATCAAAACGACATCGTTTTGATGTTGCGGTCCATAATCCATTGTGTATCGCGATCTACAATATAATTTGCATTGTAGGTGATGGGTAAATACCCCAAGGGACTACTGTAGAAATACAATGTATATAGTCAATGTATTATTGTACCCCTAAAAGGTCGGGTGTCCCTTAGGAATTGTTAAAGGGCAAGTGACCTTTGGGAAATATTATATTCCCGAAGGGTCAGGTCCTATTCCTATATAAAGGACCTGACCCTCCACTGTAATGGATCCTGGCCTCTCGACCCTCTCTCTCTTGTTCACTATGGGGTTCTTGGTTCTTCTCCAGGGAGGAATCCATGGCTTTCCTTCTCAATCATACACACTCCATACACTACATCATACACAATCAAACAACACGTGGTGTAAATCCGTACCCGTTTACATTTACACCATCAGTAGGGAAGGTATAATTAATAATTTACCGACAAAATTAGAAGCGAGAGATCCAATCAATTAGACACGTGCATTAAAATTTTAAATTATGATTCTTCTTTATGGAATCCCACTAAACCTTATACAGTGTAACAGTGGATGATAATTGATAACCGAACATCACGCTGAAGCGATTTTTTCCAATAGTAATATCATGTATAAAGGATTCAAGATGCACGCACGTATCAATATGCGGCAAGACATTCCTTAAAAAAATAATAATAAAATAAAATAAATAATACTACACCTACCTTCAAATTTTACACACAACTTTTACCCCATTGAAAAAAAAAAATTAATGTTGCTGACATTTTTATTGAGACCCAAAAAATGAAGATAACTAATAATTAACTGTCGCATCAAAGAGTGAAAGTGAAGAAGTAGAAATAAGCAATACATGTACTATAATTCTCTCTCTCTCTCTCTTTTTTTTTTTCTACCTTTTATTTATCTCTTTTTCATTTTATACAAATAAAATTTAGCAAAAATTTGTGTGAGACCGTCTCATGAATCCTTGCCCATGGGACGGGTCGGATCAAGAACAAATGTAATACATTTACATAAAAATGTAATATTAATAAGGAATAAAAATGTTTATTTTTTATAGTACGAATAAAAATATTTATTACTTATGGAAAAGTGTAATACTTTTGAAAAAAAAATGTAATATTTTTAATATTTTATGTTTTGATTAAAGTATTACATTTTTTTCTTATAAGTGACAAACACTTGTCAACATTACTTATAAAGGAAAATGTAATACTTTTACATCAAAATGTAAAAGTATTACATTATTTGTCCTAAAAAAGTATTAGATTTTTCTTATAAGTAACAAATATTTTATTTTAAATTAATATTACAATTTTCAGTATAAATATTACGTTTCATATTGACCCGACTTGTCTCACAGATAAAGATATGTGAGATGGTATAACAAAATTCATGAATAAATTAAAAACCTATAATTTAGATATTTTAATGACATTTATTTTGATATTTTTTAATTTTTTTAATTAAATCTATTTTTTTGCTATGTATAAAGTTGTTATTTTAGTTGTTTTTCATAAACACATATAAATGTTATTTATAAACATATTATAGAGTAAACCAAAATAGATATGACAACATCCACTTTACTTTCAATATTTAGTTTTGTGCGCCTTTACTTTTGGACTTAGTAAGTTAGCGGCTAGCTGATGTGCCTCCTGTGGGAAAATTATATCGTGGATTAGAGTTTACAGTGCATTGTGGATCTTGATCCAATACATATATGTTGACTTCATAATATACATAATCCATGTTCATTTACACATATACATGAATTCTGTGTATTATGAACATGAATTCTGTGTATTATGTTAAGTGTTTATGTGTTCTCAGTTATATAATACACAGAATTCATGTATATAATGCACATAGTAAGAAACTATAGTTGTGTTGAAAGAAACTGTAATGTACATAAAATGAAACTGAATAACAGTTTCACATATTTGAGTGTATTTTGTCTAATAAAACTGTAGTTATATCACTGCTGTAAAAACCGTCCTAGGCGCTAGACGCCCCTAGGCCGTTCCGCTTCCATTGCTATGTGGCAAAAAATCGGTCGGCCGCCTAGGCGGCAAAATCGGCTTAGTTGGCCTAGGTGGCCAACTCGTTCAACTCGGCCGAGTTGGTCAATTTCATTCGATTTTGACCAAGTTATTCAAATTTTGACTAGCCGTTGGAGTCTAGATTGCTATATATTGTAAGTTTTAAACTTTAAACATTTAATTTCTATCATTAGTTAATCCATTTTATTCATTGATTCTATAATCCAATTTATTAATTAATAATTATTCATTTATTTGATTTGTTTCATACTTCATTAATTAATAATCATTATTATTAGATCCTTATATT
Source organism: Ipomoea triloba (assembly GCF_003576645.1). Classification (NCBI taxonomy): domain Eukaryota; kingdom Viridiplantae; phylum Streptophyta; class Magnoliopsida; order Solanales; family Convolvulaceae; genus Ipomoea; species Ipomoea triloba. Next base: position 28,383,088 of record NC_044920.1, on the reverse strand, counting down.
TTTGATAGTTTGCTACTTTGAATCTTTGGAGGATTGATTGAATGTTGAAAATTGCAAGTCTGTCTTCTTCTTCTTCTTCTTCTTTTTTTTTTTTTTTTTTTTTTTTTTTT
>NC_044920.1:28355206-28382081 GCF_003576645.1 Ipomoea triloba | reverse complement strand
TTTTTTTTATTTTTTTTTTTTTTTTTTTTTTTTTTTTTTTTTTTTTTTTTTTTTTTTTTTTTTTTTGTGTCCGCCTAGCGCCGCCTAGATTCTGCCTAGGCGCCGCCCGGACACCTGACTAGCGCCTAGCGCCTACTGCAACCATGAGTTATATCGAAATGATATTGTAGTTGTTGTGTTGTAATAAAACTATAGTATATATAAAATGAAACTGAATAACAGTTTCACATATTTAATTGTATAATGTCAAATGAATCTGTAGTTATATCGAAAAAAAATTAAAGTTGTATTGAAAGAAAATTGCAGTGTATATAATGAAACTGAATATCTTATACACACAACATTACATTTTGCGGAAGTGTGCAATTTCTATCATTTTTTTCATTAATCAAAATCACGTCGTTTTGATGCATAGACTACCATGTAGTGAACCGCGGTCCACAGTAAAATTTGCGCTGAATCAAAGTGAGCAAAATATATTGTGGAAAATGATCCACTTTACAAGATGGCTTACATATAAATATTCATTTTTAATGCATTAAATAATAATAATAATAATAATAATAATAATAATAATAATAATTATGGCTAAATAATTATGGCAAAAACATACCTTGTTTAAAAAATAGTTAGTTTATTAGTCAATTTTGGTGTATTTGACGACTATTAGTTGTTTGTTTTGGTTTAAAGATCAATTTAAGTGTTTGATTAATCTGATTTTTGTAACTGCAAAATACTAGTATTTAAAAAGCTGTTCAAAATAACTTTTTAAAAAGAATAAATTATTACCAAACATGCTTTTCTTTAATATTATCCATTACTCATACCTTCTCACCCAATCATCCAACAGCTCAGCTAACAAACATTTACCTAACATCATCAGTATCTAAAATATTTGGCCAGTTGAAGATTCCACCCAGAGTATATTATAAAAGGATAGTGAGAACCACAAAGAGGTATTGACTTTGCATTTTCCTAAGATTTATTTCTTAACAATTCTCAGCCATGGCGAGTGACAGTACTACACTTCACATCGTGATGCTCCCATGGTTAGCCTTCGGACACATTATTCCATACTTGGAGCTAGCTAAGCTCTTAGCTCAGAGAGGCAACAAGATTTCGTTTGTGTCCACTCCCAGAAATATCCAGCGTCTACCCAAATTGCACCCAAACCTCGTACCCAACATAGATCTCATCGGATTACCTTTGCCGCAAGTCGAAAATCTCCCAAAAGATGCAGAGTCCACCTTGGACTTACCTTTATGACAAGGTGAGGTACCTCAAGATTGCCTTCGATGAGCTCCAAGATTCCATGGCAGCTTTTCTGCAAACACTTTCCCCAGATTGGGTAATTCACGATTTCGCTTCGTTTCGGTTAGTTCCTATCATGGAAAAGCTGAGCATCCCCAGCGTGTATTTCAGCATATTTTCAGCTTCCGGCATTAGCATCATCATAGGCCCTCCATCGCCAATTTTCGACGGTGTAGATTATCGAGTTGAGGGCGCAAAGCATGTGACGTCCAAACCCAAGTGGGTTCCGTTTGAGACGGCGATCGTGCCTCGTTATTTCGAGATAGAGCGCATGTTCCACGACCTTTATATCGATGGTGGCAACGTTTCCGACGTTTATCGCGGCGCTGTTACCGTGAAAGGCGCCAGTGCTGTGTTCGTGAGGAGCTGTTACGAACTCGAGCCGGAGTGGCTGCAATTAGCGGAAGATGTGTTCGGAAAACCCACCATCCCGGCTGGGTTGCTGCCCACCACAGCTTATGATGATGAGGAAGACGATGACAAGAAAGCAGCTTGGCTTGAAATCAAGGAGTGGCTAGACAAGCAAGAAAAAGGTTTAGTTTTTGGAAATTTAATTTGACATTTTCTTTTACATAATTTGGTTAAGTTAAGATCAAGTCCTTAACCCACACATCTTCGAGAGTCAGGTGTTAGACTTGGCCCTTATCGACCTTTACTCATGGTGCTGGACTTTACTTTTTATTAGCTCCCCATATAGTGCTAAACTTGACCCTTACCTTGTGACTTGGTTCTAAGTAGTGAAGTAGCAACTTTATTCTCTTATACCGCCACACATTTTTACACGCATCTACCCAAGAACCTTTCTAGCCAAGTAGTGTTGGACTTGGTCCTTATCGGCCTCTGCCCAACAAGTTATTTGGTTATCGTTGAAATTTTTAGCATAAAGTGACATAAAAGTGACTATTTTATGATACAAATATATGTGGAATCCACTTTCAATTTGGGTCATGTCAACTCGGATTTTTCGTAGTAAGACAGAGAGATCAATATATTGTACGCTCAATATGAATAATGCATGAATAAGAAATTGATTATCAAAATAGACATATTTGAATTGGAAAATGAAGGTGGAAAGGCTTTGTAAAAACAGTTGTCCCATATTGGTTTGAAAAGTGAGTTTGCACCACTATATATACAAGAGCTTTTTAGAGACACGTTGAACTGTATAGCAGAGGCTCTCTCGCACGCAAGGAATGCACACAACTTGAATTTCTCTCATGTATTTGTTCATACATATTTTCTCAACCCACCGAAATTCAAATTTCGAATTTGTGACCTCACATATAGTAGAGCATGTTAAACTCAATCATATTTAATTTGCACTAAGTTAGGTTCGAATTTGTGACGTCACATATGGAAGGGCATAGTTAAAGTCAATTATATTTAATTGGTTGTACTATACATATTATTATATTCTATTCAAATATATGACGTCACATATATGTGAGCATAGTTAAACTCAATTATATTTAATTTGGTTATACTATACGTATTATTATATCCTGTGTGCTCTCAGGTTCAGTAGTGTACGTAGCTTTTGGGAGCGAAACAAAGCCAAATCAGAAAGAAGTGGTAGAGATATCTCTGGGGTTAGAGCTTTCGAAGCTACCATTCTTCTGGGTTTACAGGAAACAACGCGGCTTGGCGGATGAGGAAGTGACGAAACTTCCAGAAGGGTTCGAAGAGAGGACGAGAGGGCGCGGGGTGATATGTACAAGCTGGGCACCTCAGCTGAAGATACTGAGTCATGACTCGGTGGGAGGGTTCTTGACTCACTCGGGATGGAGCTCCGTGGTGGAGGCCCTGAAATTTGAGAAAAAACTCATTCTGCTCCCTTTCTTGGCGGACCAGGAGATTATTGCAAGGCAGCTGGTGGAGAAGGAATTGGGGCATGAAATAGCGAGGGATGACTATGATGGATCGTTTTCTAGAGACTTGGTGGCCGAGTCACTGAGAATTGTAATGGTTGAGGAGCATGGAAAGGTATTCGCAGAAAAGCTGAAGAAGATGAAGGGGAAGTTGTTTGAGAAGGAGAAACAAGATAATTACGTTAATAAGTTGTTGGATTATCTTAATCATGCTCCAGCTCCGACGACAATGCATGTGCATCAGCCAAGTGGTTGTGGTTCCTACAAAAATTAAGGGGTCTATAGTGTGCTTTTTTTTTTCTTTTTAAATTTTTTTATTTTTTTTTTATCTATGATGGTATGAAATAATTTTAGATCGAAATGCCAAATAAAGTGCATTATGCTTTTAAAAATATAATTGTATTTGCTCTTAAAGTATGATTTATGAATTATCTATTTTTATATATAATAATTATATAAATTGAAGTGCTATTTTAATTTTAGACTATAATTAAAGATACTAGTTTTCAATCTTTTGCACATTTAATAATTATATATTTAATTTAATTCATTAAAAGCAATTTCTTGTTGTTAGCATTTAGCAATGAGGTAGATGGAGATTGGAGAAGTATTTTAAACATCAAAATAACATTTGATTAGTTAAATAGTACGTAATAAATGAAGATATCTAAAAACATAATAAATCTCAATACATATTATATCTGTTATTTATGTTCTGTTTGGCGAGCTTGTTTAAGAATTTATAACTTATTTTAAGTTACTAATAATTTATGTCTACACTGATAACTTAATTGGTTCATGGGTGATAATTGTGCGTAAAGATATATGATCAGTGTAAGAGTTACATTTAATATGGTACGCTTATTGTAGGCATCATATACTGTTTCTTTCACCTAATGAGTTGTTGAATCACCGCAATTTATTCATTCATTATCCCGTGGGACCTGCAAATAAGAAAATTGTCTTCTGTGTAGAAGATATAATAATTTATGTCTGGGTCCAAAATTTCCATCTTGTAGCGAAGGTACAATTAATAATTTACCGACAAAATTAGAAGTGAGAAATCCAATCAATTAGACACCTACATTAAATTTTTATATCATGATCTTCTTTATGGAATCCCACTAAATCTTATTCAGTGGATGATAATTGATAACTGAACATCACGCTAAAGCGATTTTTTTTTTTTTTTTCCAATAGTAATATCATGTATAAAGGATTCAAGATGCACGCACGTATCAATATGCACCAAGACATTCCTTTAAAATTTTTTAAAAAAATAATTAAAAAATACTACACCTACCATCAAATTTTACTCCTAACTTTTACCCGCTCTAAAATTTTTTTAATGTTACTGACATTTTTATGGGGACCCGCAAAATGAAGATAACTAATCATCAATTGCCGCATCTTAGAGTGAAAATGACGAAGTAGAAATAAGGAGTACATGTAGTATAACTCTCTCTTTTTTTTTTTCTTTTTTTTTTTCTACCTTAAATTTACTTTATTTCTTTTTCATTTATACAAATAAAATTTAGCACAAATTTATGTGAGACCGTCTCATAGATCCTTGTCCGTGAAACGGGTTGGATCAAGAACAAATATAATACTTCTACAGAAAAATGTAATATTAATAAGGAATATAATATAAATGTTTATTACTTATGGGAAAGTGTAATACTTTTGAAAGAAAAATGTAATAATTTTAGTATTTTATCTTTTGATTTAAAAGTATTACATTTTTCCTTATAAGTAACAAACACTTATCGGTTTTCAAAAAAAAAAAAAAACAAACACTTATCAAAATTACTTATAAAGGAAAATGTATATTTTGTGTATTATGAACATGAATTTTGTATATTATGTTAAGTGTTTATGTGTTCTCAGTTATATAATACACAGAATTCATGTTAATAATGCACATAATTCATATTCATTATATCACGATTATGTGTATGTGTATTATGAACATGAATTCTGTGCATTCTGAACATGAATTTTGTGTATTAGACTGGTTCACGATATAACGAGGCAAATTATATCATGGACCAGGGTCTATCTTACATTGTAGATGTTGGTCCGAAAATAACTTTTAGATCTTGTATCTATAGTTGATACATTCTGTACTTGCAGTTTACAGTTTCTGTACATATAGCTATCATATTATGTGTGAGCAATTATAAAAGTATTTGTTTTAATGTTTAGAAATTGTTAATTGTAGGTACATAATGTGTTAACTGAAAGTACAGAATTTTTGTATCAGGCTTCACAATGCAATATGAATCATGGTCCATGGTATAATAATTGGTAGAGAAGCCTCTAGGATCCAAAAGGCCCAAAATAAGAAGATTTACTTGAGCCCATAATGTCCAGTAAACTAAAGCCTGTGAGGCCCAATAAACTTGTATAGAATGCACAAATCCGAATGAGATCATCTCAAAACCCTAAGCTGTTCTGCAAAACCTCTCCGCAGACCTCCCTCCATCTCTCGCCTATTCCTTCTCCTTGGAGTATACACTGCAGCCATGGAGATTGAGAAAACAACCTCCGACGCGACGATGGATGTGGTCCCGGCGAGTAACGCAGTCAGTTTTCCGGGGAAGCCAAATTTCAAGCCGCTTAAAGCTCATGAAATCTCCGACGGCCAAGTGCAGTTCCGGAAAGTCCCGGTGCCACCGCATAGGTACACGCCTCTGAAGAAAGCCTGGATGGAAATCTATACCCCAATCTACGAGCAGATGAAAATCGACATCCGAATGAACCTCAAGGCTCGTCGGGTCGAGCTCAAGACCCGACCCGACACCCCGGATATCAGTAACCTCCAGAAGTGCGCCGACTTCGTGCACGCCTTCATGCTCGGCTTCGACGTCTGCGACGGCGTTGCTCTCCTCCGCCTGGACGAGCTCTACGTCGAGTCCTTTGAAATAAAGGACGTGAAGACCCTCCGCGGGGAGCATTTGTCCCGCGCAATTGGAAGGTTATCTGGGAAAGGAGGTAAAACGAAGTTTGCTATTGAAAACTCGACCAAGACGCGTATCGTGATTGCTGATACTAAGATTCATATACTCGGTTCGTTTGCGAATATTAAGGTTGCTAGGGATTCGCTTTGTAGTCTGATTTTGGGGTCCCCTGCAGGAAAGGTGTATTCAAAGCTTAGAGCAGTCACCGCCCGATTGGCTGAGAGGTTTTGATTGAAATTTTAGGTTTTTGATATACAATCTTTGGATTGGTTCCCGATATGATTTGTGCTAATTGCATTGATTATAAAGTGTAACTTTGAGATGAAAATTTTGAAGTGAGTGCCTCACAGTCTGTTTTGTGCTATATAGCAGAATCATTTTTGTGTTACTTCCTGTTTATAGAAATCTTAATTATGAGTCTAGACTCCTCTCTCTATGTACCTGTTTGTTTCAGTCTTGGAATTGAATTTTAATGCCTTGTGCTTTCTTGTTTTGTTCTTTAGATGAAATTTCCTTTTGCTAACAACTCTTCAGTATCTACCTGGATTTAGAACATTCAAAAGGATAAACTTTAAACTATGGGCATTGATTTTTATGATGCATGAGGGAATTAGTAATTTAGTATGATGCTCAGTGTTCTAAGTGAATGTGGCTGGAATTAATAAGCATTGCTGCAGTGCTCTGCCTGCTCTTGAACTAGCAATCACATATGGCTTCTGCTTTATAGTATATTCCAAAGCAGTGCTTTTTCGATGCTGGATGAAGAACTATGAAGGACCTGAAACAGGTGATATCTGAAGCTTTGATCCCTCTGCCTGAAAGGGTGATTGGCAGAAGCTAAATAACTTCTCCATATTGATTAGTATGGTCTAAATACTATAATAGGTAGTCTCTGAGATCTTACTCTCATCAACTGTGGTTTCATTCTTAGAGAATTTTTTTTCCAGTAGTGTTGCCTCTTTATTAAGTGTCTTGATTTTTCTCCATATCTCAGCATGCAGGATATAGCAGTTTTTCTTGGACTTGACAGAGCACCAAGTAGGCCATATTGCAGTTTGTTTATGTTACAGAGTTTTGAGACAAAAGTTACAGACAAAACCTAGTATATTCACTCACTTTGAACCATACATTGAACTTAATACTATATAATGACCAGCAGGGCCACTGAGTTTGGTTTATAAAGACAGGCTATTTGACACCTCCAACCTTCACAGGTTACTAACTAGAGTGAAGCCAAGACTCAGACATGATTTGGCCACTTAGAACTCCAAAGCCACCCAAAAGCTACCTGGCGCTGGCATGTTATGCACATGTGCATGACCAGGCCATGCTTGACACATGTCTCGGCCCCAAGTCTTGGTATCCCCCACACCATCTCAGTCATGGCCTGGCTCCACTTTTTCTCTCTTGGTCTATCTCCCGGTCTTGTCTCGGATCAATTGTTCCACACCATCAAATGCATCCATGGCCGTGGCACATGATTGTGCCACAGCTCATACATGACTCACTGGCCATGCCAGCACCCTTTGCATATGTGCATCAAGTCATTCTTTGTCTTGAACTCTTGACTATGCTCTGTTATGTTTCACTCTTGATTATGCTCTGTTTTGTTTCACTTGTCATGTTATGCTAAATCGTTATTAAACTTGGTTGAAGTTACTAGAAAAAGATCCTAACAGTCTCCATTCTCACTATAAAAGATTGGTAAATATGCAGCTTACTCTACTAATTTAGCCTTACTCCTAGTTTTAGGAAAAGATGCTAGCTACCTATCATGTTTTTTTGTCATGCATTGAATATGGCAGGATAATGGAAATTCATAAATTATTGTGCTTTTGATTTTCTCTGTTTTATGTTTGTTTGGATGTTTATCATTACTGATTCAACCAGTTTGTCATCTTCTTAACCAGGTTTGCTCTTTCTACCTCAACACATTGAACTTAGCATAGGATATAGATGAAATATGAACAGTAGAATTTGATAGAATAGACTTTGAAATGAAGAGAATGAATATATCTGTCCATCTTTTACACTAACCTAGTACTGAAATATACACATAAGGTTTCAACCACCATAAAGTAAAACAAGACAACACTCTGAACACTTTGCCATCCAGAAGATGTATGGGAAATCATATTGGCTGGATGTGGTGGATTTAGTCATCTCAACATCCATCTAAACCACTTAGTTTAATTAATTGGTGATCATGTATGTGTTTTGAAGTGTGATTAGACAGGCATAGCATTACTGCACTGTGCCAAGACCTTGTGGTCTAGTGGCACCGGTTGCACTCCCATATGGAAGGTGGTGGATTCGAGCCTCAATGGAGGTGATATTGACTCTTTGTGCTTCAATAGGTTGATAAAGTAGTTATGAACAGATACTGCAAAGCATTACTGGACTGTTAATTATACTATTGTTTTCCCTGCTGATGCAATATAATGTTAGCAATTTGTTTATTAACCAAAGTAGAAAGGGAGTTAACCAGTTCAAACAACTAAATCATTGAAGATTACATCATCCCCAGCAGATCATTCCAAACCCTAACCAACCCCATTTCCATCATAGCAGACTAGTGCCTCTCAGGGTTGGTGCCCCACCATCAATTTGGGCTACCAAATCAACCATCATCTTAGAATTTTATTTCAGTATGTTTCAACATCACATCACAAAATGCCAAGAGAGTTTGTAATAAAATAAATAAGTGAAGCAGAAAGCCTCTACTTATTTGTTTGAGTAGTAAGTTAAGACCTTTTACTTGAATTTTGTTTAGGTTTGGATTTTGATTATTTTATTCTCAATTGTGAAAAATAACTTATAGATGATCGAGAGGAAAGACCTTAGATACTGAAAACACTATAAACGAAGCATGTTGATAATTTTGTAGTATAGTGATATGGATTTAAAACTTTATATAAAAAAATACCCCTCATTCCTTTATGTCCTAGATAGGAAAGAAAAGCCATATACACTTGTCTTAATACAAGTAGATAACTAATTAGTTTACAAATTAGTATCTTTTGTTTTGTGTGATTGATATGCAAAATCTATATAAAACAAATGTATTGCACAAGCCGGCAATTGTTATATTGTGGATCACGGTCCTCATTACAAGATGACTCATAATACATGCTCGTTTTTAGTGTATTTTAAATTTATTTTGATCTGATTACACTAAAAATAAACATGTATCAAAATATAATGAACATGTTAAAAATAAATTTATAATATACTAAAAAAGAAGTTATATTACTGTCCACCTTGCAAGATGGATCACGAGTTGCTGGAGTGGGATACAAGACCGAAATTTGGAGTGGATTACAAATGATTTGTAATACATACTAGGAATCTAGGATTAGCAGAGGCGTTGTTCAACCACTTATAAACGACATGTGTGTATAAAATTCATTCCAACGTCAAATTATGTCTCTATTTGCGCCCATTCCTGCATAAATATATGTAATTGACTTTATTAGCCAAATAAAAGCATGTTACGTTATCTCTAATCAGTCTTAATTATTCTTAATTAATCAGCACCAATTCTATACCAACGACATTAACTCAAATTTTATCATGTCTATGGTCTTTCCAGCTCTGATCTTACGTAATTAAACGAATGTATTTTAATTAACTTCAATTAAAGTTTAAATTGATAATAACACTATACATTTTACATTCATTATTATTGATATAAAAGTTAAATAGACCCCAAACTATTGTGAAACAACAATATAATTAAGCTATCAAGGTATAAAAAGATTTTTATATTTTGATAACTTAATTATTATTTTGTGAATAACACGAAAGTATGTTTTAATCTTTATCGATCTCTTTTTTATTTTATATATTTTATTTTATACCTAACATTAAATACAAAAACGTACGTTTTCAAAACAAGCCGCAAAAAAATTCATAATACGATGAGATGTAGAATCTGAAATAGTTCTTCTCTTCTTCACGTGTTCTATATTTGTTGATACGATGAAACACCAGTATAAAATATAATTGATAGAATGTATCTATACGTACTATATAGTGATTGGAGCATCTATCCCTTTCGTTTACCGAACATGATGAAATGATAATATGTTTCACAAGAAATAGGATGCATGTAATTCAGAATTTGTCACGTTGAAAATTACAAATGATTTTGTTTTTTCTTTTGGTTTTTAAAATTTTTTAAAGGAGGAGAAGTTATCCTATTTTGATTAATGGTTGTTAATTATTTACATTCATTAATGTCTTCTATCTCATTATCATCATTTACCAATTTAAATTTTAGTAATGTCAAGTTCGATCATTTGAATATAGTGATAATTTCATATTTAGTTATCTATTTTTAATTTCACATCTACACTAAATTATTCGCTATTAGTCACTTCTAAATTTAAAAATAAAAATTATTTATTTTACTATTGAATTTACTGACATCATCCTAAGTTAAAGAAGAAATTTACGTATCCAATAAAAAGATGACACGTTAGGAAATGACTACTCCATTGTAATAATATTAAGTACTAAAATAGTAAAAGATGTAATAAGTTTTATTATTTTCTTTATATTTAATATAGTTTTTTTATTAAATGAGTAATGTTAATTGTTAACGCATCCTCCTGAATTTTTCTCCTAGGGTTGCACAATCTAATTAGATTGTTTAGTATTTAATTAAATTATGTGCGTACCAAAAAAAAAATTAAATGAAATTATGTAGGGTTAGTCAATTCATGATAATCAATAAATATAAATTACACCATAAAAAGAAATATTATGAGAAACTTATTTTTTTTGAAATACTATTGATTATGAGAAACTTATAGAAGCGGAAAATAACATTTGCTTATATTAAATATAGAAGGCATATCTTGTGGAATTAGGCATTATTTTTAAAAAAACATTTTATGACTTATTGTGGGGAAGTCTTTCAAGCGTTAGTTGGGTTCGTTATTTGTATACTTCCAGTAATAGACTAATAGCTGAGATTTCACCAACCCAATTATACTTAAAAAAGAAAAAAAAAAAAACTGCATGGATAGTTAGTCACATGAATGAAGTTTGGGAAGAAAGACCAAGATCAAGCCTCACCAGCAATAGTGTGGCTCAAAATGAGATGCTACTTATACACAGTAAGCAGAAGTCTAGAATTTATGTTCAAATTAAGTGGGATTTGATCGTGGGGTCCTCGGAATTGAGTATTCAACTTTTTGAGAAGGAAAAAAAAAAAAAAGCAAATAAATTTACATATAACCACATGCATAGTCATAGTCATACGCATATATGAATATGATAAATCTATCCATCCCATCTCGTATTCTTCTTCCAATCAATCTAAATATTACCTTGAAAGCCGGTTTTCTCTCCCTTTTGCAGCCTATCCACCTCTCTTCTCTCTTTCTCCCAGGATTAGGATTAGGAATAGGAATAACATCCTCCCCAAGCTAAACATATTCCATTTTCGCCCCTTCTCTGTTTCTCTGTTTTTTGTTGGAAAACAGGGCAGGGGATTTTCTTTCAATTCTCATTCTTCTGTAATGATCTCTGACACTTATTTCATGTGTATTTGTATATATACCTGTACGTATAGCTAGAGACGCGAAGCATTTTCAATTCGTTCTTAACCATGGATGTCGGTGAGCTTTTCTTTCATTCGATCTGTTATATATATATATATATATATGCGTGCATGTATGAACTATTTGCTTTTTTATTTTTTTTTTATTTTTTTTTATGTGTGTGTTAGGAATCCAAGGAGACGGAGGGAGGGAGGAGAAACAACGGCGAGAGGAAAATCCGACGAGAGTGTCGGATATTCTCGAGGAAGATGAGGAGAGAAATCCACGTGGCGATTCATCGCCGAGGGGAGTTTTGGAGATTCCGACGTCCGGCTCCTCGGATTCCGACAACAACAGCAGCATAAACGGCGAGAGGAGCAGGAGTTTCGGCTCTCCGTCGCCGTCGTTACCGGACTTGAAGGCGGCGGCGACGGAGGGGGAAGCCAACGACGCGGAAGAAGAAGAAGAACTCCCCGGCGGCGGCGGCGGCGGATTTGATCCCACGGCGATGCAGTGGAAGGGCATTTTTTATCAGATAAAGAGGAAATCGGCGAAGAGTTTCCCGATTGTGCCGTTGTTCGGTTACTTCGGCGGAGGACATGATATTATAAGAAGGAGCCGGCGAATGTTTTTCAGCCGGAACCGGTGCTCCGACGACAACATTGATTGCGGTGATTTCTCCATTGCAAAACCTTCCTGGAGAAGTTTTACCTTACAGGAACTCACCGAAGCCACTGATAATTTTAGTTCCGGTAACTATTCACACTCTCTAATTTTCTTTCTCATGCTAAATATGCAACAATGGACATGTTTTCCATCTCAATTAAAAGTTTAAGCTGATGAACTGCACATCTATGTTTATATATTATTTATGCTCAACAGTAACAACTGTAAAAATTCCATTAACAATTCTTTTTTAAAATTAAAAATGAAACAGGTCAAAGTACAAAGTAAAATAAAATCTACTTAGAATTTTGGTTGGTTTGCACAGATTTTTTTATAAGATTGTCATTTCTTTATATGTGAATGTGATAATATATAGAATGGATGAAGCGGGTGGTTGAGAATTGAGACTTATCTGAGTTCTGTGTGAAAACATTTGATATTATACTATATATGACTTTTGTTTCATTGTAGCACATGAATGGATGTTTATTAATTCCACGTGGGAAGGGAACTTAATCAAGGATATGATTGTGCCCATACATATATATACTATACACACAAATAAATTATCATACTACTACCAGCCAATAGTACAATATATGTCACGACCTAAATTTTGATTCCCATCATACATTACAAAATTTAAATCCAATCCGAATGTGACTAACCAACTGCTTCTGTCAAACACATTGAACTCAGATGATACCTCTGTAGCTCTCTTTGAGAGAAAGTCATATGATCCCCAATGATATGATATTGACTTTTTGGATTGTAATAGATAGATAAAGTATAGAACAGATATTACCTTGTAATATAGTCAATATTACTAAAAAAAAAAAAAAAAACACCAGATGCTTGTAATAATTTCGCAATTTGGGAAATTGGAGGAAGATTGCTGATGCAGGGTTTTATTGAATTGGTAGAAAATATGATTGGGAAAGGAGGACATGCGGAGGTGTATAAGGGGCGTTTGGGTGATGGGCAAGTTGTTGCGGTGAAGAGGATAACAAAGGAGGATAAAAACGACGAGGATAGAATTGGAGATTTCTTGTCTGAGCTTGGGATCATTGCCCATATCAATCACCCAAACGCCGCTAAACTCATCGGTTTCAGCGCTGATAATGGTTTGCACCTTGTTCTTCAGTATCTCCCTCATGGCAGCCTCGCTCTCGTTTTACACAGTAATGTATCCTTAGCAAAAAAAAAAAAAAACATTTTAGTTAGTTAGTTAGTTAGCATCCTTTAAGGTTTCAAGAGTATATATATAATGCCGCAGGTGCAACAGAAACCTTGGAGTGGAAAATAAGGTTTAAGGTGGCTGTTGGCGTAGCAGAAGGATTGCACTATCTGCACTGCGTTTGCCAGAGGCGGATTATCCACAGGGACATCACTGCCTCCAACATATTGCTCACGGAAGATTATGGACCTCAGGTTAATTAATTAGTTCTTGTTTACTTTACGAATTGAATTGAAAATTGGAATTTAATTTAATTAATTTCTAACTTTCTTAATTGTTAACTTGTGCAGATATCAGATTTTGGACTGGCGAAATGGCTGCCGGATAAATGGGGCCACCACGTAGTTTCTCCGATAGAGGGCACTTTCGGATACATGGCGCCCGAGTATTTTATGCACGGGATCGTCGATGAGAAGACAGATGTCTTCGCCTTTGGCGTTTTGTTGCTAGAGCTTATTACAGGTCGTCAGGCAGTTGATTCATCCCGACAAAGCCTTGCCATGTGGGTACGTACATACTTTATTTAATTTTCTGTTAAAACTCAAAACCCCCACATCCATGTCGGGCATATAATATATAAAATATAAATGTATACTTGAAACGAAACACATTATATTGTTACATATGTACAGGCAAAACCACTGTTGGAGCAAAACAACATAAAAGAAATAGCAGACCCGCGGCTAGGAGACGCTTACGATGTGGTGGAAATGGAGCGCTCCATGTCCGTGGCGTTGTCGTGCATTCAACACCTACCCAACATGCGTCCCAACATGAAGAAGGTATATCTTATTCCAACAGATTCTAATATCACAGATTGAAATTAAACACTTAACACTATACCAAAAGTCATAACTAGTAAACAATAAATAACTTTATTTCCTTTATAGACAGCCATCACATTTTTCCTTCACCAACTTTTCCTTAAGAATCTCTTAGTCACCAATTGCTGAATTTGTCTATTTACCAACCTTCACTAACAAATTAAACCGTGAAATAACAGAAATTAAGAACATAATATATGAAATGGGTTTAGGTTGTTGAGGTTTTGAAAGGGGAGAACGAGCTGAAGGTTGAAATGAGACAGAACAAGTCGGTGGAAACGTTACCCATAGAAGACTACACCTCCACAGCTTACCGCGAACATCTGGATCGCCATATGCAGCTTATTATGGAGTGATCGATCTATCATCATATCCTTTAATTTTTGTGGTTACGTACGTTGTTGCATTATTGATGGATACCGGCACGTGTTTAATTTGGCAATTTGATTCAATCAATGTTGTCTCATCTAATGTATGTTGTGTTATGTCGGCTTGGCAAATCGCTTCAATGTTTATGTGTATAGAAAAAGCCTAAATGGGAGAGTGCTTTAGCAAGAAGTAATTAGCACCCAAAGTTTCGGCTGTACGTACGTGTTTTGTTTACGTCGTCAACGTTGTTGAGTCAGAACTCAGAAAGTGTTGCTTTGCAGCAAATATATTATAATTTAAAATAGGGAGCATAGCAGCATAAGATTATGCTGTCGAAAAAACTATTAAGTGTTTAATTTTTACTGCGTTTCTATTGTGTTCTACATAAATATATACATATTCCTATGCAACATATGTAGATTGATTCAGTATACAATGTAGTAAAACACCCAGATGTCAAATAAGGCTTAAAAATTTATTTAACTAATTGAAGAAATAAGACTAAAACCGAATTAAAAAAAAATGAAATAAAAATATCGGTTTGAATTTAGAAGTCCTTTGAGATCGAGACTTGAGAGGGCAAATTATGCCGTGGACCCAGGTCCACCTTGCAAGGTGGACCTAGGTCCAAAACTACGTCGTTTTTGTTTTGTTTTGTTTTTTTAATTAGTAACATATTGCTGAATATAGAGTTGTCCAAAAATGTGTGAATGTAGAGGTTTTAAAGTGTGAATGTAGAGTATAGAAATCGTGAATGTAGATTTATGATTGTGTGAATGTAGAGTTGCCCAGAAATGTGTAAATGTGGAGGTTTCAAATTGTGAATATGGAGTATAGAAATCGTGAATGTAGAGTTATGCATGTGTGAATCTGTAATAGAGTTAAGAAGTTCTAGCAACTTGTAACCTTGTAATGTATAAATGTGGAGTTCTCAAATTGTGAATGTGGAGTATAGGACCTGTGAATATAGAGTTTTGAATGTGTGAATGTGAAGTTTACAAATTGTGAATGTAGAAAGTGTATGTGAATGTAGAGTATAGTTACTAAACATATAATCCTGTAATGTGTGAATGTGAAATTTACAAATTGTAAATGTAGAGTATAGTGTATGTGAATGTAGAGTATAGTGTATGTAAATGTAGAGTATAGTGTATGTGAATGTAAGGTGGACCTGGATCCACGGCATAACAACCCACTTGAGAGACACCAGAGGCGGCAAATTATTGTGTGGACCATGGTCCACACAGCTATGTGGACCATAATCAAATGTACATTTTTAATGTACTAAATGTACATTATTTTTGTACTGAATGTACATTATTTTTATACTATAAAAATAATGTACATTCAGTACAAAAATAATGTACATCCCCTTAATATAATGTACATTATTTTTATACCGAATGTACATTATTTTTATATTGAATGTGGATTATTTAATAGTATGGTCCACACAGCTGTGTGGACCATAGCCCACACAGTAATGATTGGACACCAGACTATAGCAATCACCAAAATTGGGCCTTCATATTCTGCGTAGTGCGGTCCAATTCAACTAAAGAAAACGCTTAAAAAAAAAATCAAAAAAGTACGTGATGGGCCAAGCTCTTGTAGTCCATTTAATAAATAAGCAAATACCCTTTTCTAATGACTACAACTTAATTTACAAATTATATCATGGACTAAGGTCTACTTTGTAAGATGGACTATAGTTCAAAATGACATTATTTTGTTAAAATTTTTGTTTTTTGTTTTTTTTTTTTTAATTTATACGTAGGGGTGGTGTTGGTGGCGGGGAGGCGTGGTAATGGTAGCTTAGCGGTGGTGGTAATAATAATAATAATAATATAGAAACTAACTTAAAAGTGAAGACATTGAAGAGAGAAGAATCCAGAAATATGTTCCAACTAAAAAATTAGGAAGATATTTTTTGTCAAATTGAATTTTTCTCTGATGATCAGAATTAATATTTTTCTTTGACTTCATTTTTCCTTGAATATCCAAACACTGAAAAATTTCGAAAATGACTTTCGGGAGTCATTTTCAGGAAATTTGAGATCAATGATTTGTAAGGAGTGCCATTTTTGAGAGACAAATCGCAACTCCCAAATATAACTAGAGAACTTGAGATCAATGGTTTGTAAGGAGTGACATTTTTAAAGACAAATGATAACTCCCAAATATAAGTATAGGAATATACTATGTCCATGTATAAAAGTACATATTTAATTTTTTTTTTAAAAAAGCTAATATCAAATAAATGAGGGTGAAACCCCAACCCCTAGGCCCCCACGCCCCAACAAAGTATTAGGAGGATGTAAATCATTGTAGCTCAATTGTTATGTTGGTGAGACTTGATCTTTGGTCTTTGCTCCCAAAGAGCACTCATGTGACTAGTTTAGTTGTCAATCACAAACTTTTATTGATTGGGTGAAAGGCAAAAATAAAAGATTAAAAAAAAAAATTAGTCCTCCCCCCCTCCATGGCGATAATGGTCCATTGTCATGTCAAAAAAGAAAATGAGTTAAAATTTTTAACGAAAAAATATAAAAAAATATTTCAAAGTATCTACTAAAATTCAAAAGGAAATGCTTCCAGATTAAGTTTTATAGTAGAAAAGGGAAAGTTTCCTATGTATCTACTTTTGCAGTATGAAAAAAGTTATTAGTATCAAGAATACTGAGAATTCCAAAGGTTGAATATTGAATATTAATAATACCTAGAAATCTTATCTAGAAAATGTCTTCATTACTTTGACTAATATACTTCCATAATTTTGCTCAATAATGTCAATGTTACCTATCACATACACATGTCTTTTTCACGTCGTCCTCCACAATAATTTCCTTATATTGCTGTAAGATGTAATCTCAATCAAATCACCCGGCCTGTATTAACTAGAACTAAAACGCGTGTACATATTAAATTAATTAAATATTTTTTCCTTGTCATATGATAGAATCTAATCCGACTGCATTTATCAGCATTGTTTCTTGCAAAAGAAGGTTGTGTTTAGTCAACATAATCCAAGCCCCTGTCCCCTCTGCCAATGAGAATATCCAGCGAATATTCAGGGAATCCATTTTATTCACCAATCTCTGCTCGCAACCTATATGTACAATCAAGGACTAGTCCATTTGGTATAACACCAAGAAAACGTGTGATGTAACTTTCAAAACCTTAAAAAAAATATTACATAATTTCATGGCCGGCTGGACTCAGGTTGCCTCTCTCCCTATATAAACATACCTTAAAATCTTGCCCAGTTTCTCCAATTCTGGGAACTCTCTAACTTAAATTATTTAAAAAAAAAAAAAAAAGCGCATGAACTTTTGCAAGATTCGAAAAAGCTACTGTGCCTTTTCTGTTGCATGGTTTTGAGATCATGGTTCGAGATACGGAGATTCCGTTCGAGAATAATAAGGTTTATGTGGCAGTTAGTGAAGATGTTCAAGATGGGTTTCTGACGTTAGACTGGGCACTGAGGAAATGGGCCAATCAATCAATCGTAGTAGTCATTCTCTATGCTGTCAATAACATATGCAAAGATTATGTATGCACCCCACGTAAGTCACAAGAATCGCCTGATATGATTTTCATTCACTTTTGATTTCTGATGTTTTCTTGATAATCCGAGGATTAATATGATGCTAACTTGTGTCTGTGTGTATGTTTTTCTCTGGTTTAGTTGGAAAATTTCCTGCGAGTTCTGTAAGTGAGGAGACACTGAAAGATCTTGAGCAGAATGAAGAAGCCAAAACACAGAGAATTCTGTCAAAATACATGGCCTTTTGTGACAAGGTTCATTTCTTTTCTTTCTTTCTTTCTTTCTTTCTTTTGTTAATGTCTGTTCTTGAAGTTTTGTTAAGATTTTCTTGTTTTCTTGACAGGTAAAAACTGAAATTCTCAGGATTGAGAAATGCAATGAGCCTGTTGAAAAGATCATGGTGGATTTAATCTCTGGGATTCGGATAACTAAGCTAGTCATGTCCTTGAAATTCATGAGGCCTGTATGTTGGTATGCATATATCTTTTTCAAGTCTTTTTTCTGAATTTGAATCTGCAGATTTCTTCTCTCATTCTCAGCTTTCTTCCACTTCTGTTGTGTAGGAAATCGAGGGGTACAATAAGCGGATCGTTTTATGTGCAGAGGCAAAAACCAGGTTTCTGTGAATTGTTCATAATAAGTGGAGGGAAACTGGTTTTCCTCAGAGAAGAGTGTCGGCAAATGGATTAATTTGGCAGCAGCCACAATGGTTAGGCAAGTTGCAAAGTTTGATCAAGAATGTTAGGCAAGTCCAAGAGTTAGGCACCTACAAAGTTTGAACAAAAATATTTATTGTTTGGTCC
The DNA here is from genome assembly GCF_003576645.1 of Ipomoea triloba. NCBI lineage: Eukaryota > Viridiplantae > Streptophyta > Magnoliopsida > Solanales > Convolvulaceae > Ipomoea > Ipomoea triloba. Next base: position 28,362,947 of record NC_044920.1, on the reverse strand, counting down.
CTACATTTTAGGCTAACTACAAAATGACCCCAAATCTACAACTATAAATAGGGAGGTCATTTTGCCATTCTAGCCATCCCAAATCATTCTATTCTTCCCTCATATACTAGAGATATTAGAGAGTTTGTTGAGTGTATTTCTCCTTCCTAGCAAGAGAGAATTATCCTTGTTTTCTCCTTGTTAGTTAGAGAGTGGTTGTAACTCCTATTTTCTCATAGTGAAATTCTTCTACCCTTGCCCGTGGTTTTTTCCCTAATTTGTTTAGGGGTTTTCCACGTAAAATCTGTGCCTCATTTATTTTTCTTTCTCAAATTATTGTTGCAATCTGATCTATCCCACTTCCGCGGGCGCAACAAAGAGAACAATGAAGGGGTGATAGAGGATGAAAAAGGAGCAATTCTTGCTAGGAGTAGAGAAAAGAGGCCAACTTTCAGAAGCTATGTGGGGAAAATGTTCAATGAAACTTATTCTGCCAAGGGGAAAAAACCTTGCGATTTGCATTCTTCTTCGACATCAGGTCATCAATGGGAGAAGTACAGAGAAGAGATTGAACTTTATTTCACTCAGTTATCATCAAATGCTGCAGAGGTATCAGGTTCTGAAGCTGCAGATGAACTCTTTCAGAAGCTTGCTAAGAAGCCAGATATGGCTGATAATATGGTAATTAAGATAAATATTTCTTCAAATAAAAGAGATTTTATTTTATAGGATTATTTAAAATGTAGTTATTTTGTGAAAAAAAAATGTTAGACAAGAGAAGAAAAGATAGCCAGGATCCATGAGATTCAAGAAGTGATTCAACAAATCAGAAAAGAAGTTAAAGCCAATCCTGCAAGGCTTGCAAGGGCTAAATGGGCTATGAGTTTTTGTATCAGCCGGGTAAGTTTATATATATATATTTCTCTGGTTCCTGTACAGTCCATTTGTTTATGTATTTATTTTGTGAAAAATGTTAGACAAGAGAAGAAAAGAGAGCCAAGATCCAGGAGATTCAAGAAGTGATTCAACAAATCAGAAAAGAAGCTAAAGCCAATTCTGCAAGGCTTGCAAAGGCTGAATGGGCTATCAGTTTGTGTAGCAGCCGGGTAAGTTTATATATATATATTTCTCGGGTTCCTGTACAGTCCATTTGTTTCAGAGATTATTCAATTTCTAGACTGTATTTCACTATTTCTGTTCTCAGGCTGTGGAACTTGGAGGCTGCATAAATGAAGAGATAGCTAAAAGGGCTGAGCTTGAGAAAGAGTTTTGCTCGACGAAAGAAGAGTTGAATAGACTTCAGACTGAAACCGAGGAGAAAAAGGCTATGCTTAGCTCAATTCTCCTACTCCGAGACCAGCTCTCGAGAAAGCTCCATCTGTTGTCTCAGGCAATATCTCAAGCGGAGCTTCAGATGGAGGAGGAGACGAGAGCACAGGCTGCAATGGTTCAGGAAGCCGACAAGGTGAGAAGGCAACGAGATGTCTTTCTGCGTAGAATTGAGTTCTGTAACGGAAATGATGCAATGGGGTCGGGGGAGCAAAGCTTTGATTACAGACAGTTCACTGCTGCAGAGATCAGAGCTGCCACCGATGACCTCTCAGAACGGCTGAGGATAAAATCAGGCGGCGACTGGACAAATGTGTATAAAGGGTGCCTAAATTCAACTCTAGTTGCAGTCAAGATGTATAGTAATTCAGGGATTGGAGATTCTGAAGAGGCCTTCCAGTCTAAGGTATTAGTTCTTGCTGACAAGTTATATATATTGTCCCTTTTTTTTTCTTTTTCAAAGCTTTGATCTTTGAAATGTAGGTCAAGCTCCTTGGCAGCATAAGGCATCCTAATATACTCAGCATGTTAGGGTTCTGTTCTGAGCTAAAGTGCATAGTGTTTGAGTACATGCCAAATGGCTGCTTAAGAGACATTCTCTTCTCAACTTACATAACCTCCAAGAGAAGGGACAGATCTCTGAATTGGCTTACGCGTATACATATTGCAGCCGAGGTTTCAACAGGCCTGTCGTTCCTCCACGAGGCCAAACCAAGATCCATGGTTCATGGCAGGCTTAACCCCTCAAGAATATTGCTGGACCGAAACAATGTGGCGAAATTCGGTGGTTTCATGCCCTCTATGTGCTATGATGCCTCAGAGATAAGTTCAGATATTAGGGCATTTGGGAACCTGATATTGCAGCTTTTGAGTGGGAGGAATTGGGGAGGGCTAGTTGAAGAGGCAATAATGATGGATCAGACTGCACTCATTAATGTGTTAGATCAGAAGGCTGGAAATTGGCCTCTGGATTTAGCAGTGGAGCTTGGTGGCATTGCAGTAAAATGTTTGGGCAATCATGAGAATGAAGGCCAAGATGTGAGCATGGCAATGGTGGCAAGAGACATGGACAAGGTGAAGAAGAAAGGTGATGAGGTAGTAAGAAGTGCAGAATTTGCAGTGGCAAATGAAGGTGATTCAGATGTGGAAGAAGATGCAGAGATTCCCAGTGCTTTTCTATGCCCTATTTTCCAGGTTTTCATTTCAACTCTATATATATAGAGTTAATTCTTTTTTTTTTTTTTTTTTTTTTTAAATCTCAGATTTATAGGTGTCATCTCGTTTTTAGTCCTTTCTCTTTAGAACATCCCCGTTGGTCCTACCATTATTATGGCATGATCATTTTTTGTCATCTATCAACAAATCTGTTTAAATGATGTTAAACATGAGGGCATTTCAGACTATTTAGTCTACCGGCCATCTTCTAAGCTCCTTTTTGTTCTAATAAATCATCAAGTTTATTCTTTTATAAACAACTCAAAATCCATAGACTCTTAATTATAGATATTTTCTTCATTATAGAAGTTTTAGGTTTAAAACTAGGTCTGCAAGGTTGGTCGAGGATTTATTAAAACAAAGAGTAAGTAGCTGAAAAAATGGTAGGTTGAATAAACCGAAATGCATTTGTGTTTAATACCATTTAAACAGATTTGTTAAATGGTCATACCAGTTAGGACCAACGATAATGTTTTAGAAAAAAATATTAAAATTAAAATGACACCGACCTATAAATCTTGGATCAAACTCTTATATATATTTCCATACACCTTATTTTTCACGGATTTTGAAGGATTGTTTGGTGGTGCAGGACATAATGCAGGACCCTCACATTGCTGCTGATGGATTCTCTTATGAGGTAGAAGCCATAGGGGAGTGGTTGAGGAGCGGCCACGACACGTCGCCCATGACAAATCTGAAGCTCAAACACAGCCTTCTAACACCAAATCATGTCTTGCGTTCACTAATTCACGACTGGCAAAAGAAAAGATCAGATCTTCCATCAACGGCAGTACAGTGAAACTATTTAATTTGAAGCTAATAAGTATATTATTATTGTTTTCAAAAAAAAAAGTATATTATTATTGTACTGTAAATTAAAGAATCTGCTTAATTGTTTTCAGTAGTGCATATATAGAACCCATTGTGCAGTTTAAATCCTAGGATTGAAACACCAGGTTTCCAGTTATATGTAGCCAAATGCTTAGACGCATATCATCATGAAAATGTTTTACTGGAATTTAATTAGCCAGGCTAGTCCAGTTAAAATATAAATCTAACTGAAGAGATTAATTAAAAACATATTTTTTCTTCAATTGTTTTAGTTTAGCATTATTACAGTTATCAATGGTCAATTAAAATATGAATTGGACAGGGCTATACCAAACAATAAAAGTCTAACAACCCAAAAAAAAAAGAAAATTGTCATTTTGGTCCAATGACTATGGTAGTAGTGTTAATTGCTATCCGTGACTTTTAAAAATGTTAATTGCGTACCTTGACTATTCATTTTTTCTCAATTTTGATCACGACGGTCAATTGCCGGTCAAATATGACCGGAAAAATTAAATCATCTATTATTCTTAATTGAAAGGGGTAAATTCGTCATTCCTTAGCTTGTTATGTTTGAGGTTGATAACTTGGACCGGAGGTTAATAAGCGGGAATGAAATGGAGCCAGATCCGGATTCTGATTCAGCGAAGAAGAAAGGAAGAAGAGCCGATGAAGTATCTGTTTGGCGACTTAAGCAGTGAATAGATCTCAACCCAGTCAAGATTGGACGGAGAATGAATACCTGACCAATGGATCGTAATTGAGTCTCCGGATTTTGGTACTGTTTTTGGGTTGACGGAGATAGAAACCTATCCAAAAGATGAGGCGAAGAAGGAGAACAGATTTACAAAAAGAGAGATAAAGATTAGAGGGGTCATATTATCATAAATTTTTTTGAAAAAAAATTAGTTTTATGAATTGGGTAATTAGAAATGTATGGAGCTCTAGTATAGGATTGGTGGTGATACATCCATTCAGGCTAGATGATTTTTTTTTTTCTGCAAATTCTTCAAGAAATAGACTCGTCGAAACTATAAGCCAAGGATCAGACATTCTTCAGGAAATATACTCACTGCAGCCTACAACGTCCGCTGCCGCCGCCCCACCACAACAACAACCGCAAGCTTTTTCACAATTACTCGAACCATATTTTTAGCCGCCGCGGCCCTGGGCATCCTGCTCGGCATAATCACCTAACTCTACACCTACGGCGTCCCGAAGCTCCCAGGCTCTATATCCTCTCTCATCGTCACCTCCCAGCTGACATTCACCGCCGGCGCCGCATTTCTCCTGGTGAAGCAGTGCTTCACGGGGGTGATGCTGTTGACCTTCCAAGGAATTGACGATTTTGCCCCTTTCAATTAAGAATAATAGGTGATTTAATTTTTTCAGGTCACATTTGGCCGGCGATTTGGCCGACATGACCAAAATTGAGAAAAAATGCATAGTCAAGGTACACAATTAACATTTTTGAAAGTCGCGGATAGCAATTAACACTACTACAATAGTTATTGGACCAAAATGGCAATTTTCTCCAAAAAAAATTTAAAATAAGTTTTTCCCTTCAATTTCTTTAGTTTAGAGTTATTGCATTTATCAATGCATGATTAAATATAAGTCGGGCTAGAGCTAGCCAAATAATTAAAGGAAAAAAAAATCTTGCCCCGACTTGACCTACATCTCAAAAAAATAGTAATTTTTTTTGTTCTTCAATTTTTTAGATCAAAATTATTACATTTATCAACATACTAGTTATTACATGTGCGTTGCGCGATTAAACCAATGCCCAATGCGTATTTTTAAATTAGTGTTCCTTAATTGGTTAAAGTAGTCATATAATAATGAGAGATAAAAAATGCTAAATTAATAAAAATCAAAAAATAGTCTCGATCCTTATATATTTTAATAAAACATAATGAAATTGTAAATAGCTAAATTGCAACTAAAATAAGTAAAAACAAATAAACCACTTACATGGGAGCAAATGGCGTCTCATCATTGTCACTTGTTTGGGCACCGGTCCGACCATTTAAAATCCATGTGTAATTGTATTTGTGATCAAGTACTTTATAGTTCGTCCGGACAGGTTTGACAATGACATTTGAGATGGTGTACCATTTGTTGGTTTGTAAAGTGATATCATGCATTCCAATGTCATTATCAAACACTATTGATTGAATCCGAGTTATTTGCATTTAGATATAGCATTTAGAATCCCAGGAGTCATTTTCAGGGTTTCCAAACAGACCCCAAAACTACAAAATTTGAGATCAATGGTCATTTACCTGTTACCTGTTACTTGTTATTGAGATTAATTGGTGCATATTTAACACATTTTATGCTAAAAAAAGTGACATTTACATTTACATGTTATTACAGGTCACTAACAGGTAATTATGCCTTGATAAACTAAATTGACATGTTTATATACCTAATTTAAAAAAAAAATAAAAATTGAGGGCCAAATTGATTTTTTTAGATAAAGTTCGATGGCCTATTTGACACATTTTATGCAAAAAAAGTGACACCTACATTTACCTGATATTACAGGTTACTAACAGGTAATTATGCCATAATAAACTAAATTGACATGTTTATGTACCTAATTTCAACTTTAAAAAGTTTCAGGGCCTAATTGATTTTACAGGTAAATTTTGATGGCCTATTTGACACATTTTATGCAAAAAAAGGTGACATTTACATTTCCTTTGTATTACAGGTCACTAACAGGTAATTTTGCCTTGATAAACTAAATTGACATGTTTATGTATCTAATTCCAACTTTAAAAAGTTTGAGTGCCTAATTGATTTTTCAGGTAAAGTTCAATGCCTATTTAACACATTTTATGCAAAAAAAAAAAAGGTGACATTTAAATTTACCTGGTATTACAGGTCACTAACAGCTAATTATGCCCTGATAAACTAAATTTCCATGTTTATTAACTAATTGCAACTTTAAAAAGTTTGATGATGGCCTAATTGATTTTTCAGTTAAAGTTCGACGGCCTATTTGACACATTTTATGCTAAAAAAGTACCATTTACATTTACCTGGTATTAAAGGTCACTAAAAGGTAATTACGCCTTGATGAACTAAATTGATATGTTTATGTATCTAATTGCAACTTCAAAAACTTTAAGGGCCTAATTGATTTTTCAGGTAAAGTTTGATGGTCTATTTGACACATTTTATACTAAGAAAGTGACATTTACATTTACCTGTTATTAGAGGTCACTAACAGGTAATTATGCCTTGATGAACTAAATTGACATGTTTATGTACCAAATTGCAACTTTAAATAGTTTGAGAGCCTAATTGATGCCTATTTGACACATTTTATGCAAAAAAAGTGACATTTACATTATCTGGTATTACAGGTCACTAACAGGTAATTACGCCTTGATGAACTAAATTGACATGTTTATGCACCTAATTGCAACTTTTAATAGTTTGAGAGCCAAATTGATGCCTATTTGACACATTTTATGCAAAAAAGTGACATTTAAATTTACCTGGTATTACAGGTCACTAACAGGTAATTATTCCTTATAAACTAAATTGACATGTTTATGTACCTTATTGCAAATTTAAAAGGTTTGAGTGTCTAATTGATTTTTCAGATAAAGTTCGATGGTCTATTTGACACATCTTATGCAAAAAAAAAAAAAAAAAAGATGAAATATACATTTACCTGGTATTACAGGTCACTAACAGGTAATTATTGTTAATAACAGAACTAGGGTGGCTATTCCTTTCTTGTTTCTCTCTCCGGAGCTGCTTACTATAGTTGGGAGTGACCATCTTCATCGCTAATCCTCTTAAGGTCTTTGGATTAGGTATGATCACCCCTTTGACTGCTGCTGACCTCAGAAAGTCCCATCTGGTCTTCCTCCATTTCCCTTGGTTCTCCATTTGGTTGAGGAAGGCCCTTTTCCAGAATGTGCAGCAGTAGGAGTCCCTCTTGTGCAGACTCTCTCCCGATTCCAGTATCCATCGTTGTGGATCTCCTCGTATTTGGGGATCCATTCACCTTGGATGGGAATAGGATTCTTGCTTGGATTATCAGGAAGCTCCGCAATCTGTTCACCCTTCGTTGATTCTGGATAGTTTTCTCCTTGAAAATCTTTGGACTTGACTGCCGGTTTCTTTCCTCTATAAAAGAATGGAACATCATCTTTTCCTTTCTTTTTCTCCATGGGAAGTTGATGGTATGAACTTCTGAAAGAAACCCTCTTTTTATAGCCCAATAGGTTATCACTTTGAGTCACGGGATGCAATATGAATGACCATTCAATGCTTGTGTAACTCCAAAGCTGCCATAAAGTTGATGAAACGCCCTCACATGCGAAACAGTTCATGGCACTAAATACAAGAAGATAAGATT
>NC_044920.1:28246768-28348731 GCF_003576645.1 Ipomoea triloba | reverse complement strand
TGACCATTCAACCCAACTCTATCATTCCCAATTCTAACCTTAGTTGAGAGAATCTATTTTCACATAACGCTTTTGTGAAAATATCTGCTAGTTGCTCCTCCGTTGCAACATATTTCAAAGTGATGTCCTTTTTCTCAACGTGGTCTCGGATGAAGTGATACTTAATATCAATATGCTTTGTTCTGGAGTGTAACACTGGGTTGTGGGTGATGGCAATAGCACTTGTATTGTCACACATAATTTTAACCTCCTTACACTCAACACCATAATCCATTAGCTGTTGCTTCATCCATAAGATCTGAGCACAACAACTTCCAGCTGCTACATATTCTGCCTCAGCAGTGCTTGTAGCTATCGAATGTTGTTTCTTGCTAAACCATGAGACAAGTCTTCCACCTAGAAACTGACATGTCCCTGATGTGCTCTTTCGATCTATCTTACAACCGGCAAAGTCCGCATCTGAATAACCCATAAGTTCGAAAGATCCACCTTTCGAATACCAGAGCCCAACACTCTGCGTACCCTTTAGATATCTAAGAATCTTTTTGGATGCATTTAGGTGACTTTCCTTAGGACTTGCCTGAAATCTAGCACATACACCTACTGCAAAGGATATGTCTGGTCTACTTGCAGTTAAATAAAGAAGAGATCCGATGATACCTCGATAAGTGGTTTGATCGACCTCTCGACCTTCGCTGTCGACATCGATACGTAGAGAGGTTCCCATAGGTACTTTGACTGAGGATTTCCCTTCTATGTTGTATTTCCTGAGCAGATCCTTGGTGTATTTCTCCTGGTTGATGAAGATACCTTCCTTAAGCTGTCTCACTTGTAGTCCAAGGAAGTAGTTGAGCTCTCCCATCATGCTCATCTCGAACTTTCCTTTCATCAAACTGGAGAACTTCTCGCACAAGTCTGGATTGGTGCTACCAAAAATGATATCGTCCACATAGATTTGCACCAATAAGATGTGATCCCCATCCTTAATCCTAAACAATGTTTTGTCCACTAGGCCTTTGGTGAACCCACACTGAAGTAGAAAAGAGGATAAGGTATCGTACCAAGCTCTTGGAGCTTGTTTTAAGCCGTAGAGTGCCTTCTTCAACTTGTATACTTTGTCAGCTCCTACGTCCTTCAAGAAACCCGGAGGTTGTTCAACGTACACCTCTTCTTCGAGAAGTCCGTTCAGAAAAGCGCTCTTGACATCCATTTGATATACCTTAAAGTCTTTGAAGGCGGCATATGCGAGAAAGATGCGTATGGCTTCGAGACGTGCCACTGGAGCGAAGGTTTCATCAAAATCTATTCCTTCCTCCTGACAGTAGCCTTTGGCAACAAGTCTGGCCTTGTTCCTAACAATAACTCCATCCTCATTCATCTTGTTTCTGAAAACCCACTTTGTACCAATGACATTCTGATGATGAGGTCTCGGAACTAGTTCCCAAACATCGTTCCGTTCAAACTGATGAAGTTCCTCTTGCATGGCTTGCACCCAATCTGGATCACATAGAGCCTCATCGATCACCTTAGGCTCTATTTGAGATAGAAAGCAAGCAAACATGCTTTCTCTGTATGCTGATCTGGTTCGAACTCTGTCACGTACATCTCCAATCACTTGATCAGCAGGGTGACTTCTCAGCCATCTTAGGTCGGGTTGTGGCTCCTCAGTTGATACTTCCGTTGAAGGTTGAGATGTGGTTTGAGCATCTATGATCTGGATTTGATCAACTGAGTCAGGAGCTTTCTTCTTGGTAGACTCTTCATCATCTGATTCTGACTGGAGTTCCGCTACGTCTCGAACTATAGACTGCTTGTCTTCGAGAGGTAAGTTTGATCTCTCGATAGACTCTGGCTGATCTTCCTCAGCTGCTTCCGTTGTCTTTGATGGTTGATCTGTCGATGCCCTTTCATCAAAGGTAACATGTATGGACTCTTCAACCACCAAACTCCGCTTGTTGAAGACTCTGAATGCTTTGCTTGTCGATGAGTATCCCAGAAATACTCCATCATCTGCCTTTTCTTCAAAAGTTCTTCGTTGAGCCTTCCCATTGTTGTGGATATAGCATTTGCACCCGAATGTGTGGAAGTGGCTTACATTCGGTTTTCTTTCATTCCACAACTCATATGGAGTCTTTCCAACTCCTTTCACGATCAAGGACCGATTTTGGGTATAGCACGCTGTGTTGATTGCTTCTGCCCAAAATCCTTGTGATATGTTGGCTTGCGAGAGCATGGTCCTTGCGGCTTCTTTGAGAGTTCTGTTCCTTCTTTCAGCAACCCCGTTTTGTTGAGGTGTTCGAGCAGCTGACAGTTGATGATGAATTCCGTTCTCGTTGCAGTAGCTCTCGATTACTTGATTAACGAACTCTCCACCTTGATCTGACCGAATCTTTAGTATCGAGACATCCTTTTCAACTTGAACTTGCTTCAAAAGATTTGGCAGGGCAACTTTTGTCTCGCTTTTCTTGGTTAAGAACACGGTCCATGTGAATCTTGTGTAGTCATCTACTACCACAAGAGTGTACTTCTTTCCCTTTATGCTGGGTGGATCCACTGGGCCAAATAAGTCCATGTGAAGAAGACTTAATGGTCTAGTGGATGATGTCTCGGCTTTGCTCTTGAAGGAGGATTTGATCTGTTTGCAACGTTGACATGCCTCACAAATTTTATCCTTTCGAAACGTCACTTTGGGCAGTCCTTCCACTAGGTTCCTCTTAGTAAGCTTGTTGATAGTCTTGAAGTTCAGATGACTAAGCTTACTATGCCAATCCCAGCATAAATCTTCCTTGCTCCTTGCTAGCATACATAGGGATGGTTTTGCAGACCTCCAATCCACTATGTACATGTTTCCTTTCCTTGCTGCTTCCAAGACGACTTCGAGAGATTCCTCGCTCATAATCTGGCATTTGCTTTTGGTGAAGATAACTTTGTAGCCCTTGTCACAGAACTGGCTTGTACTAAGGAGATTGAACTTGAGCCCTTCGACGTAGGATACTCCCTTAATAACCAGCTCATTCTTTTGAATTTCACCAACAGCTTTTGTGCGTCCCTTCTTCTCGTTGTCGCCAAATGTCACCAAGGGACCTTCGATAGGTTGGATGTTCTCAAGCAGTGTTAGATTTCCAGTCATATGTCTCGAACATCCACTGTCAATGAACCACACGTCCCTGGTGTCCTGCAAGGCAATTAAGCAAGTTTAGGTACCCAAACTTTGGGTCCTGGTGGGTTAGTGAGTTTAGGCATCCATTTATACCTTGTGCCCATTATTCCAGGCCTAGGCGCAATGTAGCCATTGTACGTTTGATAATCATAAGGAATGCTAGCAAATGTTTTAGGCCTCTTTGGTGCATAAATCAACTTAGGTAGAGACTTTTCGACCGGCTTATGCACCATGCCTTTCATACGCTGTTTGGTCATGTGAAATTGCTGAAAGTGAGGTTTCTTCCAGAACTTGTGATTTGATGACCAATTCTCACTAGATGGATAGAGTCTTCCTTTCTCCATCCGTGAGTTCCTAACTATGTGGATCTCAGACCTTCCATATTTGCCTTGAGGTGCATTATATGGAGTGTAGCTCTTTTTGTACTTGGAATGGCCTTGCGAGAGATAGCAAGGTGATCTCTCGATATTGTTTACCCGGCCATTCTTCGTAGCTTTCCTATACTTTCCATTGCTGGTGTATAGGGACGGTTTATGAATAGCTACTCTGGTCTTTTCTGTTGGTCCTTTATGACCTTTATTTGGTTTGGGTTGAGATCCTCCATTTCTTGAAGTTCCCAAACCATTGGTCTGTTTATTTCTCGAGAGATGGTCTCGATGGAACCCTAGACCGGTTCTATCACTTGTAGGTCTGTGATCATTCACCATTTTCTCCATAGCTTTGGAGGAATTAGTGTATGATGCTATGACCTTTCTAAGATCATTTTCTGTGATCTCTCGAGTTTTGCACTCTTCAGTTAGTTGGATTATTTTAGCTTCTAACTCACTTACTTTGAGAGTTAGCTCCGAATTCTCTTTCGAGACGTTCTTAAGCATATCTCTTTCAGCAGTTAGCTTGCTGTTTTCTTCCCTGATTTTGGCATGAGTGCTATTAGCGACTGCGAGATCCCTTTTAAATGTTTCAAGCATCTCAAAGGGATCTTCATCGCTTCTGAAAGAAGAACAACGAGAGGTAGAAATAGAGCAGCGAGATGTGGAAGTAGAGGTTACCTCATTGTCAATGGCCATTAGGCATTGATTCTCTTCTTCCTCGGTGTATAAGCAGATGAGCCCCCTCTCATCCTCTGAGCTGCTGCTGCTTTCACTGGAGCTCGACGTCTCGGACTCCTCGATTGTCCTCTCGAATTCTTCAGCAACAAGCGCCTTCCTGCGCTGATACGTCTTTGATGATCCTTTGAAGCCACCTTGTGTTGGCTTCTCCCTGGATTCCTCTATTCTCTTGGAATCCTTGCCTTCTTGGCCCTGATGCTTGCTTACTAGTGGGTAAGGGCATTCGGCCTTGAAATGTCCCGGTCTTCTACAGTTGTAGCATAGACCCTGATTTTCCTCCTCCGTCCTTCTGGATGGATATCTCTCATTTTTCCTTCTTGAGGAGGAAGGTGAACTTTTGTTGCTCTCCTGGTTCATCTTCATGTATTTCCTGAACTTTCTCACAAAGAGAGCAAACTGTTCGTCAGACATAACATTCATAGGATTAGAGTCTGACCTTGAAGATGTGGATGGTTGCTCAGCAACAAGTGCTACGTTTCGTCGATCCACAATGTCCTCATCTCTTGGGAACATCTCGAACTCGAAGGCTTTGAGATCCCGGAAGAGTTTGTCTGTTGTGGTTTCCTTCAGATCTCGGTGATCTCTCATCGTGATCACCTTTACTTCCCACTCCTTAGTGAGGCCACGTAAGACCTTCAGGTTCAGCTCCTTTTGTGGGATCTCCTTTTCAAGGTCACTGATCTCGGTTGTGAGCTTCATGAACCGAGACTCCATGCTGTCGATGCTCTCTCCTGGCTTCATCTTGAAGTCTTCGAACTTCTTCATGGCCACGGTGAGCTTGTTTTCCTTTTCCTGTTCGTCACCTTCACCAATTAACATCAAAGTATCCCATACCTCTTTTGCCGTTTTGCACTTCCTCACTTTTGGGAAGATGGTTTCGTCTATAGCTCTGAAGAGAATATCCTTGGCAATATTGTCCAGGTTGTTTCTCTTCCTATCATCACTGGTCCATTCTTCCCTAGGTTTTGGGATGTACTTTGGTGTTTCTTGGGTTTGAACTGCAGCAGTATTAACCATTAGGATCTTGACTGGTCCAGAAGTTATAACCTCGGCCATCTCATCATGGAGGGCTGATAAGTACGCAAGCATGCGTGTTTTCCAGTCGTCAAACCTGCTAAGATCAAAGAGAAGATGTCTCGACAACATGCTGTCCATATTGAAAAATTATCTCGTGCTTTGAAAATATTTAAGAAGATTTTTCAAAGAAGGATCTCTAGGCAATATAAACAAAGGTTTATATCGATCAGAGAACTTGCTCTGATACCAATTGTTGGTCCCAAGGGGATGGGGTACAAGTCTAGAGGGGGGGGGGAAAAGACTTGTATAAGATTTTGCAAATCTTTTCGACCTCTCGTGTGTATTGAACTTAGGATGTTTAGGTTCGATACCTCACGAGGTGAAGACAAAGTTTTATGCGCAGCGGAAATGTTATCCCCTTTTAGTTAGCACGAGTTTGAGTTAGTTCGAGAGGTGTGTTTATATGCAGTGCAATCGAGAGGTTAGCGAGAGATAAAAGCAGTAAGTAAATGCAAGAGAGATTTTTAAGTGGTTCGGCCAACCCGCCTACGTCCACTCTTCTTCCAGAAACTCCCTGGAAGGATTGCACTAAAAACTTCCCTTTTTAGTACAATATCGAGCGCTTGAGCTTTGATCACGAAGCCCGCCTCAAGCCTCAGGTTTTTCGCCCCGCTTCTTGTTACTCCACCTCTCGAGCACTTGACCTTTGATCACCAAGCCCGCGTCAAGCCTCAGGATCTTCACAAGACAGCTCCCAGGTTACTCCGCCTCTCCAAGGTCTTTCTCCCCGCTTCCAGCTACTCCACCTCTCGAGCACTTGACCTTTGATCACCAAGCCCGCGTCAAGCCTCAGGTTTCTTTCACTCGGACAGCTGCCAGGTTACTCCACCTCTCTTGCTTAATCCAAAGCAAGGTGTTTTTGGTTGTCACAGTTGAATGTAACAGACTCCAATCTGACCACAAGCTATCGTTGAATCAACTTCGATGTAGAGCAGCTTTGGTCACCTTCTGGATGTATGACAGTTTAGCTTTGTAACTCTCTTCGAACACTAAGATGTGTTCTCTCGCTGTATTGAATATCAGGATGATATTCCAAGTTAAGCACTTTGCACTGGAACGTTTTTATCAGACACCTCTTGTTAACCTCTTGACCTCTTTCACAACCCCCTTTTTTCTTCTGTGTCTTTACGTCCTTATATATGAGAGTAGAAGAATAGTTCCGTTGGAGGGAAAACTATTCCGTTTGAAATTGGTCTCCCACGCCGAACATGGGTCTTTGCACAATTTCAGCATTTTTCATGGAGTAGTGGTCTTGTAACTTGAGCCTTTTGTTTTGTAGTGAATATTCCATATTCCACTTTCTTGAGTTCATGCTTCACTTGCTTCTTTTGGATAAAGTTACTCTTTTTATGTTCCCATCATTCCTTGTTTGGGGAATCTGACCACTTCAGGATTGGTGCACTTCTTGACCGTTTGTGGTGGAGGTCTGACGTGTCATCCACTTCCGTCCATTTTGAAACCTCCCGCTCAGCACCTCTTCAATATTTTATCTCCATGATATTCTTCTTCTCCAAACTTAGAGTATTTTATCTGCACATGTTGACTAACATTCAGCCTCTTGGAGAAGTGCCGGTTTATCGAGACCATAAAAGATGTCTCGACCACTTGATGTTTCAATCCCATGTATCGAGAGGTCTATCTCTCGAATATTCTTTACGTCTCGAACTCGATAGGTATATCGAGAGGTCCTTACCTCTCGAACTTGGCTTGTGTCTCGAGACTTAGTTGATGTCTCGTAGACCCTTATTCCTCCAGAGTTGTCTCGTGCCTGCTTCTGATCTATCTGTTTGCTTACAACACGAAAACTTCTAAGTTGTTCAAACAAGTTTACCTTAAGCTTAAATATTTCCCGAGTTGAGCTCAAATTACCCGGTTGTATTTTCGCTCTTAGTTTACTTATCGAACTTACATTGTTTTGCCTATGTATCGAGACTTGGGGATTCTTACTTAACAGTTGGTATCATCAAAACCTATTACATGATGTTCCTAACAATTTCCCCCTTTTTGATGATGCCAACACTTATACTTACTTATATGGCTGATTTGAAAAAGAAAAAGCATTGATTTTATTTTCAGCGCATATGGTAAGTTTGACAACAATTCTACTAAACATGAATAAGTAAACTCACGCAACACCCCCAGCAGAAGATATATGTATTAAGATTAAGGGAATGTTTACATAACAGAGTTTAGTGGAAAAGATTCAAAGAAGTAAGACCAAGAACAACATAAGTATCAATACATTGAAATAAGATGGAGTTTGGACCACGAGAGCTTACTTCTTGTTGCCTTTCCTTTTCTTGTTAATGGCTTCTCGTGTCTTGATGGGGTCTTTCGGATTTACCAGGCTTAAGTATTCATCTGTGACATCTAGATGCCTGTAGTTCCTGTAGGCTTCCCCCACGAACTCACCATCAATTACTCCATCTTTCCACCAAGCAATGCATTCTTCTGGAGACATGTTGCTGTGTGTTGATATTCCAGTGATTTTCAGAAGCTTGAATATCTCCAGAGTCAGAATTTGTTCAGTGTCTTCTCTGTTCCCAAACTTAAAGTTTGTCATGAGAAGATCTATCTTCCTTTCTTCTTCTGACTGTCGTTCTTGTCTTTTTCTTCTTCTTTCTCTGTCCTCTTCTCTCCTTCTCTCCATTTCCAGTGTACGCTGGACCCTTAGGTTTTCTGCCTGTTTAGCATCCTCCACTGCTTTGCTCATGATTCTTGGTATTTTTGGAGGTGGTCCAGCTGGTTCACTTGCTGCCCTTTTCTTGCCCGTTGTTTCCCCCTTCTTTTTCTCTTTATTTTCCCCCTTGTTGGCATCATCAGTACGGGAGAGGAGGGTGGACATACCTTCGAAAATAGCTTGAAGTTGGGCAGGGACTTGGTTCGACAGGTCATCGAGTATGGCCTTCATCACATCCTGTCGAAGTTCACTGGAATATTGGAAGGCTCGCAGCTCTGCTCGCATCTCGGCTAATTCAGCCCTCGCACTTGCAGCCTCTGCTCGAGCTACAGCGGCTTCATCAGTGGCTTTCCGTGCTGCATCCTCAGCCCATATCGCCTGTTCGAGAAGTTCGGCATGACGGCCTTGGGATTCACTTGTGCCATCAGCAGGCATTGCAGCATTGCGGACCACAGCGAGTATTCTTTCGAGCTGAGCCATCTTCTGAGATTGATCAGCCATGAATTGACGCACTTCGCCAATGAAGACTTCTTCGGCCTGTTGATCATAGTCAGAAGTAGGAGATGAGGATCGAGATGTACCTTTCGTCGGAGGGGACTTGGGTGCTTCCAGATTTCCACCCATGACTTGCAATTGCGAGTCCACCTCTCGATTTAACGTCTGAGGATCCACAGGGACACAAGGTTCAGAGCTCGAAGGTAGCTCCATGTCAGGTGCTTCCCGATTTCCACCTGAGGGATGGATCACTTCTTGCTCCTCACCTCTCGAACCTGGAGCCTCAGCTTCAGCAACTGTGGAGATAGGGTCAGCCAGAGAGTGTTCTTCGGTATTGGACGCTTCCCTGTTTTCATCCAATAGAGGTTCCCCCTCAGCATCACCTCTCGAACCAGTGCTGGGAACTTTGTCATCTGCTGGTGAGGTTGGAGACGTAGTGTCGACAGGTGCTTCCGGGTTTCCACCTTCGATGGTATCATCAGTACTCCTCGAACCAGCAGGACTTGGGGCATTCTGCTCATGTTGCTCATTTGACTGCATTTCAGTCTGCTCCGATGAGTCTGGAATGATAATTATTTCAGGAGCAGTAGGAAAACCCGGCAGTGTGAGCAACGGAACTTCACCCTCTCGAATTGTCTGTGCTTCATCAGTAGTGGTCGAGGGTGTGGACTCAGGTGGTGGCAAAAGTAGAACGGTGTTAGGTGCCACTTGAAGTGCTTCAGAGGTCTCGGATTCACCTCTCGAAGCTTCTACCTGTTCGTCCAGAGCAGAGTTGCTGACTTGGGACAGTGGGATTGCGGCTGTTGCAATATCATCGTGAGCAACCCCAGAGGTCTCTCCTGGCCCTCTCGTGAACTCAACGTTCTGTCCCAAGGAGATGGCAGTGGCGAGCCTGATATCTTCTCGAAATCGTGCTTCTGTTTCAGGATCTTCTTCAGGCTCAGCTTCAACTTCTGGTGCTTCAACTGCTATGCTCTTCCCTTTATCAGTTCTTTCACTGTTCAGCTTCATTACTCGTGTTTCGTGGGCAAGATCCATCAGTTGTTGAGCTGGGATCTCGGAGATGCCCAACCACTGGAGTGCAAACTGCTCTTCTGCCTCCATTTCAGCTGCTTGACTCATCAATTGAGTGAAAGAACTGGTTCTCCAGTTGATCCACCTGATCACCCTGGAGAAGTCATCAAGAGTGGGTGCTTCCACTGCCAACTGAGTGGAAACTTCTTCATATAAGTCATCCCGCCCATCAGAGATGATTTCAGTAGCAGAGATTGCTTCGTCTATCTGAGCTGTGATCTCTCGACTATGCTCCAAGAGATCATCTTCCACCCTGACTGTGTAGTCTGTCTCTCGAACCATCTCACATGGTTCTTCTGCATCTCCTTGTACTGGATCACTGATCCCAGTACCTTCAACCTCTCGAGCCATCTCTCGAGATAAACCAACAGAGTCACCAGTACCCTCAGCAGTAATATCATCATTAACACACAAATCTCTTGACAGGGACCTGGTAGGGGGCACTCTCTCAACCTCAGTGGCCAGTGTAGCCTGAGGTTCCCCCTGGGCTTGTGCCCTGTCCTCGAAGGGTACTTGTATAACTGACGGTTCCACCTCTTGAACCCGGGTGACAGCAACAGTTTTGGCTTTCCTAGCCCTCTTTGGCAGATGAACCCTTTGTATCAGTACATCGAGAGGTTCATCATCAGAATTCTTTTCCTCGGTTTGGGCTTTCCTTTTGCCCCTTCCTTTTGGCTGTGAGGGAGAAGGTGCAGCCTTAACACCTTTAGTTTTGGGGACTAGAGATTTCGTCCTACCCATATAGGTATTTCGATGAATCTCTTTTCCCTCCCTCAGTTCGAAGCCCTTCAGGCTTAGGAGAAATTGCACAACAAAGCCGAAACCAACCTTTTTACTGATCGACAGGTTGGCGTTGGAGACTGAGCGCATCACTTGCTGTTGGAGGAAGTTGAAGATAATATGTGCCCAGTCCAGCTTGTTGTTGTTCCAAATGGCATGGAGGATTTTGAGGAGGTCTAGACTAACCTCGTCAGTTCCGGACACCTTGCCGAGCACAAACTTCATGATTAGGTCGGCAGCGAGAGCAAACCTCTCCTTTAGGTGGTACTTGCGGAGGGCAGAGGATGCTCTGGGTGGTGCAGTCGCTAGTCGGATTTTCTCCCAGAAGGCTTGCTTGTCCAAGTCGTAATCCGATAGATGCTTGACTGCTTCCTCCGATGACGCGAAATCAAATGCCGCTCTGAGGTCACCTACAGATGTTGTGATGGGAAAATCATTAAAGCGGCTTTCGATTTTACCCTTCGTGACCTTGGCATTTGCGAACCATTCTGTGAAGTCGAGGGGGTGAACGGTCCCGTAGTCGTGCGTCATGTATTTCATCAGTCCTGCTTTCTCAAACTTCTTCAGGACTTTTTCCGCCATTTTTGGATTAGGGGAGTTGGTGATGAAGCCATTTCTGTCAAGGATACTCCCCGCCTTGACTTGTTTGATCTGAGAGCGAATGTGTAGCAACTCCCTCTGATATGCGTCGGAAGATGAGGTTGATGTAGAGGATTCGGACGCCATTGATGAAGGTTAGATGTTTTGGAGGGAATGTGTACTGCGTTTAGGATTTGGGGATTTTGGGTAAACGGTTTTAGCTTGAATCCGGGTAAAGAAGAAGGATTTGGCTTTTATATCATGTGGATTCGGGTTGGATATATGGGTAGGGTTGAATATTTGATCCGAGGAAAGATACCGGTTAATTTCAAAGAAGTAAAAGGTCAGAAATACCCTTTATAACGGTTATGTATGTAATATATGGTAAGGATATTTTGGTAAAGTATAATGCGGTTTTTGGATAGTGGGATATAATGAGATGTTTATACAGGCATGCTCCCATTAATCAAGATAATGCCCTTAAGTGCGAAAAACCGTCAGTAACCGATGACCACGTGGCTAGCATTAATATCCAAAGTTAGCCGTTTCCCCTCATATATCAGATTCACCTCTCGAAGGTGAATTGTCTTCCACATGAGTTTAAGGATCTTCCCCCTGAGTGATTGATCCCTAAACCTCCTTATTCCTCCGTCTTGATCTGGTTAAGGATCTTCCCCCTGAGTGATTGATCCCTAACCCTCCTTATTCCTCCGTTCAGAGATATCAGTTTGTTATCTTTCGAAGTGACCTCTCGAACTACCCTTCTTCGAGACATAACGTATATAGACAAACTGATCGGGTGACCTCTCGAACTACCTTTCGAACACAGATTGCGAGAGAAACAAGTTTGATTCATCTAAAAGATATCACTTGGAACATATCCTTAAGTTCATTTAGTGATTTCCAGATACATTACATATGAATCAATATCCTATTAGATTCCCTAGAAACTTTTGTTTGGCCTTGGTCAGCCTAATAGGAATCTATCGTTAAAGCAGGAACTAGCCATCTAAAGTCCTATTTGTCTAATAACAGAACTAGGGGTGGCTATTCCCTTTTCTTGTTCTTCTCTCCGGAGCTGCTTACTGTAGTTGGGAGTGACCATCTTCATCGCTAATCCTCTTAATGTCTTTGGATTAGGTATGATCACCCCTTTGACTGCTGCTGACCTCAGAAAGTCCCATCTGGTCTTCCTCTCCATTTCCCTTGGTTCTCCATTTGGTTGAGGAAGGCCCTTTTCCAGAATGTGCAGCAGTAGGAGTCCCTCTTGTGCAGGACTCTCCTCCCGATTCCAGTATCCCATCGTTGTGGATCTCCTCGCATTTGGGGATCCATTCACCTTGGATGGGAATAGGATTCTTGCTTGGATTATCAGGAAGCTCCGTAATCTGTTCACCCTTTGTTGATTCTGGATAGTTTTCTCCTTGAAAATCTTTGGACTTGACTGCCGGTTTCTTTCCTCTATAAAAGAATGGAACATCATCTTTTCCTTTCTTTTTCTCCATGGGAAGTTGATGATATGAACTTCTGAAAGAAACCCTCTTATTTATAGCCCAATAAGGTTATCACTTTTGAGTCACGGGATGCAATATGAATGACCATTCAATGCTTGTGTAACTCCAAAGCTGCCATAAAGTTGATGAAACCGCCCCTCACATGCGAAACAGTTCATGGCACTAAATACAAGAAGATAAGATTTGACCATTCATCCCAATTCTATCATTCCCAATTCTAACCTTAGTTGAGAGAATCTATTTTCACATAACGCTTTTGTGAAAATATCTGCTAGTTGCTCCTCCGTTGCAACATATTCCAAAGTAATGTCCTTCTTCTCAACATGATCTCGGATGAAGTGATACTTAATATCAATATGCTTTGTTCTAGAATGTAATACTGGATTGTGGGTGATGGCAATAGCACTTGTATTGTCACACATGATTTTAACCTCCTTACACTCAACCCCATAATCCAGTAATTGTTGCTTCATCCATAAAACCTGAGCACAGCAACTTCCAGCTGCTACATACTCTGCCTCAGCGGTGCTTGTAGCTATCGAATGCTGTTTCTTGCTAAACCATGAGACAAGTCTTCCACCTAGAAACTGACATGTCCCTGATGTGCTCTTTCGATCTATCTTACAACCGGCAAAGTCCGCATCTGAATAACCCATAAGTTCGAAAGATCCACCTTTCGAATACCAGAGCCCAACACTCTGCGTACCCTTTAGATATCTAAGAATCTTTTTGGATGCATTTAGGTGACTTTCCTTAGGACTTGCCTGAAATCTAGCACATACACCTACTGCAAAGGATATGTCTGGTCTACTTGCAGTTAAATAAAGAAGAGATCCGATGATACCTCGATAAGTGGTTTGATCGACCTCTCGACCTTCGCTGTCGACATCGATACGTAGAGAGGTTCCCATAGGTACTTTGACTGAGGATTTCCCTTCTATGTTGTATTTCCTGAGCAGATCCTTGGTGTATTTCTCCTGGTTGATGAAGATACCTTCCTTAAGCTGTCTCACTTGTAGTCCAAGGAAGTAGTTGAGCTCTCCCATCATGCTCATCTCGAACTTTCCTTTCATCAAACTGGAGAACTTCTCGCACAAGTCTGGATTGGTGCTACCAAAAATGATATCGTCCACATAGATTTGCACCAATAAGATGTGATCCCCATCCTTAATTCTAAACAATGTTTTGTCCACTAGGCCTTTGGTGAACCCACACTGAAGTAGAAAAGAGGATAAGGTATCATACCAAGCTCTCGGAGCTTGTTTTAAGCCGTAAAGTGCCTTCTTTAATTTGTAT
Organism: Ipomoea triloba; assembly: GCF_003576645.1. Classification (NCBI taxonomy): domain Eukaryota; kingdom Viridiplantae; phylum Streptophyta; class Magnoliopsida; order Solanales; family Convolvulaceae; genus Ipomoea; species Ipomoea triloba. Next base: position 28,334,967 of record NC_044920.1, on the reverse strand, counting down.
ACTTTGTCAGCTCCCACGTCCTTCAAGAAACCCGGAGGTTGTTCAACGTACACCTCTTCTTCGAGAAGTCCGTTCAGAAAAGCGCTCTTGACATCCATTTGATATACCTTAAAGTCTTTGAAGGCGGCATATGCGAGAAAGATGCGTATGGCTTCGAGACGTGCCACTGGAGCGAAGGTTTCATCAAAATCTATTCCTTCCTCCTGACAGTAGCCTTTGGCAACAAGTCTGGCCTTGTTCCTAACAATAACTCCATCCTCATTCATCTTGTTTCTGAAAACCCACTTTGTACCAATGACGTTCTGATGATGAGGTCTCGGAACTAGTTCCCAAACGTCGTTCCTCTCGAACTGATGAAGTTCCTCTTGCATTGCTTGCACCCAATCTGCGTCGCTTAGAGCCTCATCGATCACCTTAGGCTCTATTTGAGATAGAAAACAAGCAAACATGCTTTCTCTGTAAGCTGATCTGGTTCGAACTCTGTCACGTACATCTCCGATCACTTGATCAGCAGGGTGACTTCTCAGCCATCTTAGGTCGGGTTGCGGCTCCTCAGTTGATACTTCCATTGAAGGTTGAGATATGGGTTGAACATCTATGATCTGGTTTTGATCAACTGAGTCAGGCGCTTTCTTCTTGGTAGACTCTTCATCATCTGATTCTGACTGGAGTTCTGCTACGTCTCGAACTATCGACTGCTTGTCTTCGAGAGGTAAGTTTGATCTCTCGATAGACTCTGGCTGATCTTCCTCAGCAGCTTCCGTTGTCTTTGATGGTTGATCTGTTGATGCCCTTTCATCAAAGGTAACATGTATTGACTCTTCAACCACCAAACTCCGCTTGTTGAAGACTCTGAGTGCTTTGCTTGTCGATGAGTATCCCAGAAATACTCCATCATCTGCCTTTTCTTCAAAAGTTCTTCGTTGAGTCTTCCCATTGTTGTGAATATAGCATTTGCACCCGAATGAGTGGAAGTGGCTTACATTCGGTTTTCTTCCATTCCACAACTCATATGGAGTTTTTCCAACTCCTTTTACTATCAAGGACCGATTTTGGGTGTAGCACGCTGTGTTGATTGCTTCTGCCCAAAATCCTTGTGATATGTTGGCTTGCGAGAGCATGGTCCTTGCGGCTTCTTTGAGAGTTCTGTTCCTTCTTTCAGCAACCCCGTTNTCAAAGAGAAGATGTCTCGACAACATGCTATCCATTTTAGAATTATCTCGTGCTTTGAAAACTTTTAAAGGATTTTTCAAAGAAGGATCTCTAGGCAATATAAACAAAGGTTTATATCGATCAGAGAACTCGCTCTGATACCAATTGTTGGTCCCAAGGGGATGGGGTACNTACTTGATTAACGAACTCTCCACCTTGATCTGACCGGATCTTCAGTATCGAGACTTCCTTTTCAACTTGAACTTGTTTCAAGAGATTTGGTAGGGCAATTTTTGTCTCGCTTTTCTTGGTTAAGAACACGGTCCAAGTGAATCTTGTGTAGTCATCCACTACCACAAGAGTGTACTTCTTTCCCTTTATGCTGGGTGGATCCACTGGGCCAAATAAGTCCATGTGAAGAAGACTTAATGGTCTAGTGGATGATGTCGAGCACTTGACCTTTGATCACCAAGCCCGCGTCAAGCCTCAGGTTTCTTTCGCTCGGACAGCAGCCAGGTTACTCCGCCTCTCCTCAGGTTTTTCTCCCGCTTCCAGTTACTCCACCTCTCGAGCGCTTGACCTTTGATCACCAAGCCCGCGTCAAGCCTCAGGTTTCTTTCGCTCGGACAGCAGCCAGGATACTCCACCTCCCTTGCTTAATCCAAAGCAAGACGTTGTTGATAGTCACAGTTGAATGTAACAATCTCCAATCTGACCACAAGCTATCGTTGAATCAACTTTGATGTAGAGCAGCTTTGGTCACCTTCTGGATGTATGACAGTTTAGCTTGTAACTCTCTTCGAACACTAAGATGTGTTCTCTCGCTGTATTGAATATCAGGATGATATTCCAAGTTAAGCACTTTGCACTGGAACGTTTTTATCAGACACCTCTTGTTAACCTCTTGACCTCTTTCACAACCCTTGTTTTCTTCTGTGTCTTTACGTCCTTATATATGAGAGTAGAAGAATAGTTCCGTTGGAGGGAAAACTATTCCGTTTGAAATTGGTCTCCCACGCCGAACATGGGTCTTTGCACAATTTCAGCATTTTTCATGGAGTAGTGGTCTTGTAACTTGAGCCTTTTGTTTTGTAGTGAATATTCCATATTCCACTTTCTTGAGTTCATGCTTCACTTGCTTCTTTTGGATAAAGTTACTCTTTTTATGTTCCCATCATTCCTTGTTTGGGGAATCTGACCACTTCAGGATTGGTGCACTTCTTGACCGTTTGTGGTGGAGGTCTGACGTGTCATCCACTTCCGTCCATTTTGAAACCTCCCGCTCAGCACCTCTTCAATATTTTATCTCCATGATATTCTTCTTCTCCAAACTTAGAGTATTTTATCTGCACATGTTGACTAACATTCAGCCTCTTGGAGAAGTGCCGGTTTATCGAGACCATAAAAGATGTCTCGACCACTTGATGTTTCAATCCCATGTATCGAGAGGTCTATCTCTCGAATATTCTTTACGTCTCGAACTCGATAGGTATATCGAGAGGTCCTTACCTCTCGAACTTGGCTTGTGTCTCGAGACTTAGTTGATGTCTCGTAGACCCTTATTCCTCCAGAGTTGTCTCGTGCCTGCTTCTGATCTATCTGTTTGCTTACAACACGAAAACTTCTAAGTTGTTCAAACAAGTTTACCTTAAGCTTAAATATTTCCCGAGTTGAGCTCAAATTACCCGGTTGTATTTTCGCTCTTAGTTTACTTATCGAACTTACATTGTTTTGCCTATGTATCGAGACTTGGGGATTCTTACTTAACAGTTGGTATCATCAAAACCTATTACATGATGTTCCTAACAGCATGCTTATGTACCAAATTGCAACTTTAAATAATTTGAGGGCCTAATTGATGCCTATTTGACACATTTTATGCAAAAGTAAGTGACAATTCAATTTACTTGGTATTACTGGTCACTAACAAGTAATTATGCCTTATAAACTAAATTGACATGTTTATGTACCTAATTGCAACATTAAAAGGTTTGAGGGCCCAAATGATTTTTCAGATAAAGTTCGATGGTCCAATTGACACATTTTATGCAAAAAAAAGTACCACTTACATTTACCTGTTATTACAGGTCACTGACAGGTAATTACGTCTTGATGAACTAAATTGACATGTTTATGTACCTAATTGCAAATTTAAAAAGTTTGAGGGCCTAATTGATTTTTCAGGTAAAGTTCGATGGTCTATTTGACACATTTTATTCTAAAAAAGTGACATTTACATTTACCTGGTATTACAAGTCAATTACAGGTAGTTACGCCTTGATGAACTAAATTGATATGTTTATGTACCTAATTGTGACATTAAAAAGTTAATGGGCCTAATTGATTTTTCAGGTACAGTTTGATGACATATTAGACACATTTTATGCTTAAAAAGTGACATTTATATTTACCTGTTATTAATGGTCACTAAAAGTTAATTATGCTTTGATGAACTAAATTGGCATGTTTATGTACCAAATTGCAACTTTAAATAGTTAGAAAGCCTAATTGATGCCTATTTGACACATTTTATGCAAAAAAAAGTGACATTTAAATTGACCTGGTATTACAGGTCACTAACAGATAATTATGCATTTATGAACTAAACTGAGATGTTTATGTACCTAATTGCAATTTTAAAAGTTTTGAGTGCCTAATTGATTTTTCAGATAAAGTTTGATGGTCTATTGGACACAATATATGCAAACAAAAAGGTGAAACTTACATTTACCTGGTATTACAGGTCACTAACAAGTAATTACGCCTTGATGAACTAAATTGACATGTTTATGTACCGAATTGAAACTTTAAAAAGTTTGAGGGCCTAATTGATTTTTCAGGTAAATTTCGATGGCCTATTTGACACATTTTATGCTAAAAAAGTGACATTTACATTTACCTGTTATTACAGGTCACTAACAGGTAATTATGCCTTGATGAACTAAATTGACATGTTTAATTATTTAACTGCAACTTTAATAAGTTTGAGAGCCTAATTGATGTCTATTTGAAACATTTTATGCAAAAAAAGTGACATTTTTATTGATCTGGTATTACAGGTCACTAATAGGTAATTATGCCTTATAAACTAAATTGACTTGTTTATGTACCTAATTGCAATTTTAAAAGGTTTGAGTGCCTAATTAATTTTTCAGATAAAGTTCGATGGTCTATTTAACACATTTTATGCAAAAAAAGTAACATTTAAATTTACCTGGTATTACAAGTCAATTACAGGTAGTTACGCCTTGATGAACTAAATTGATATGTTTATGTACCTAATTGTGACATTAAAAAGTTAATGGGCCTAATTGATTTTTCAGGTACAGTTTGATGGCATATTAGACACATTTTATGCTTAAAAAGTGACATTTATATTTACCTGTTATTAATGGTGACTAAAAGGTAATTATATCTTGATGAACTAAATTGGCATGTTTATGTACCAAATTGCAATTTTAAATAGTTTGAGAGCCTAATAGATGCCTATTTGACAGATTTTATGCCAAAAAAGTTACATTTAAATTTACCTGGTATTACAGGTCACTAACATGTAATTATGCATTTATGAACTAATTGACATGTTTATGTACCTAATTGCAATTTTAAAAGGTGTGAGTGCGTAATTAATTTTTCAGATAAAGTTCGATTGTCTATTAGACACATTTTATGCAAAAAAAAAAAAAAAAAAGTGACTTTGACATTTACCTGGTATTACAGGTCACTAAGAGGTAATTACGCCTTGATGAACTAAGAGGTATCCGCCTAATGGCAACATTAATAATTTTGAGGGCCTAATTGATTTTTCGGGTAAAGTTCGATGGCCTATTTGACACATTTTATGCGAAAAAACTGAAATTTATATTTACATGTTATTACAGGTCACTAACAGCTAATTATACCTTTATTAACTAAATTGAAATGTTTATGTGACTAATTGCAATTTTAAATAGTTTGAGAGCCTAATTGATACCTATTTGACACATTTTATGCAAAAAAAGTGACATTTAAATTTACATGTTATTACAGGTCACTAAACCGTTGTAAACTAAATTGACATGTTTATGTATCAAATTGCAATTTTAAAAGGTTTGAGTGCGTAATTGATTTTTCAGATAAAGTTCGATGGTATATTTGACACATTTTATGCAAAAAAAAAAGGAGAAATTTAAATTTACCTGGTACTAAAGGTCACTAACAGGTAATTACGCCTTGATGAACTAAATTCACATGTTTATGTAACGAATTGAAATTTAAAAAGTTTGAGGGCCTAATTGATTTTTCAGGTAAATTTCGATGGCCTATTTGACACATTTTATGCTAAAATAGTTACATTTACATTTACATGATATTACAGGTCACTAACAGGTAATTATGACTTGATAAATTAAATTGGATTGTTTATGTACCAAATTGCAACTTTAAATAGTTTGAGAGCCTAATTGATGTCTATTTGACACATTTTATGCAAAAAAAAAGTGACATTTAAATTAACTTGTTATTACAGGTCATTAACAGGTAATTATGCCTTATAAACTAAATTGACATGTTTATGTACCTAATTGCAATTTTAAAAGATTTGAGTGACTAATTAATTTTTTTTGATAAAGTTTGATGGTATATTCGACACAATTTATGCAAACAAAAAGGTGAAATTTACATTTACATGGTATTACAGGTCACTAACAGGCAATTTCGCCTTGATGAACTAAATTGACATGTTTATGTACCGAATTGCAACTATAAAAAGTTTGAGGGCCTAATTGATTTTTCAGGTAAATTTCGATGGCCTATTTGACACATTTTATGCTAAAAAAGTGACATTTACATTTACCTGTTATTACAGGTCACTAATAGGTAATTATGCCATGATAAACTAAATTGACATGTTTATTTATTTAATTGCATCTTTAAAAAGTTTGAGACCCTATTTGATGACTATTTGACACAATTTATGAAAAAAAAGTGACATTTAAATTTACCTGTTCTTACAGGTCACTAGTAGGTAATTACGCCTTGATGAAATAAATTGATATGTTTATGTACATAATTGCGACTTTAAAAAGTCATGGGCCTAATTGATTTTTTAGGTACAATTTGATTGGTCTATTAGATACATTTTATGCTAAAAAAGCGACATTTAAATTTCCCAGTTATTAATGGTCACTAAAAGGTAATTATGCCTTAATAAACTAAATTGAAATGTTTATGTACAAAATTGCAACTTTAAATAGTTTGAGAGCCTAATTGATGCCTATTTGACACATTTTATGCAAAAAAAAAATGACATTTAAATTTACCTGTTATTACAGGTCACCAACAGGTAATTATACCTTATAAACTAAATTGACATGTTTATGTACCTAATTGCAATTTTAAAAGGTTTGAATGACTAATTAATTTTTTTGATAAAGTTTGATGGTATATTCGACACAATTTTTGCAAAGAAAAAGGTGAAATTTACATTTACCTGGTATTACAGGTCACTAACAGGTAATTTCGTCTTGATGAACTAAATTGACATGTTTAGGTACCGAATTGCAACTATAAAAAGTTTGAGGGCCTAATTGCTTTTTCAGGTAAATTTCGATGGCCTACTTGACACATTTTATGCTAAAAAAGTGACATTTAAATTTACTTGTTATTACAGGTCACTAACAGGTAATTATGCCTCGATGAACTAAATTGACATGTTTATTTATTTAATTGCATCTTTAAAAAGTTTGAGACCCTAATTGATGCCTATTTGACACAATTTATGGAGAAAAAGTGACATTTAAATTTACCTGTTATTACAGGTCACTAGCAGGTAATTACGCCTTGATAAACTAAATTGATATGTTTATGTACATAATTGCAACTTTAAAAAGTTAATGGCCTAATTGATTTTTTAGTTACAATTTGATGGCCTATTATACACATTTTATGCTAAAAAAGTGACATTTACATTTACCTGTTATTAATGGTCACTAAAAGATAGTTATGCCTTAATAAACTAAATTGAAATGTTTATGTACCAAATTGTAACTTTAAATAGTTTGAGAGACTAATTGATGCCTATTTGACACATTTTATGCAAAAAAAAATGACATTTAAATTTACCTGTTATTACAGGTCACCAACAGGTAATTATGCCTTATAAACTAAATTGACATGTTTATATACCTAATTACAATTTTAAAAGGTTTGAGTGACTTATTGATTTTTCTGATAAAGTTTGATGGTATATTCGACACAATTTATTACAGGTCACTAATAGATAATTACGTCTTGATGAACTAAATTGACATGTTTATGCACCTAATTGCAAGATTAAAAAGTTTGACGGCCTAATTGATTTTTCAGGTAAAGTTCGATGATCTATTTGACACATTTTATTCTAAAAAAGTGACATTTAAATTTACTTGTTATTACAGGTCACTAACAGGTAATTATGCCTCGATGAACTAAATTGACATGTTTATTTATTTAATTGCATCTTTAAAAAGTTTGAGACCCTAATTGATGCCTATTTGACACAATTTATGGAAAAAAAGTGACATTTAAATTTACCTGTTATTACAGGTCACTAGCAGGTAATTACGCCTTGATAAACTAAATTGATATGTTTATGTACATAATTGCAACCTTGATAAACTAAATTGATATGTTTATGTACATAATTGCAACTTTAAAAAGTTAATGGCCTAATTGATTTTTTAGTTACAATTTGATGGCCTATTAATGGCCTAATTGATTTTTTAGTTACAATTTGATGGCCTATTAGACACATTTTATGCTAAAAAAGTGACATTTACATTTCCCTGTTATTAATGGTCACTAAAAGATAGTTATGCCTTAATAAACTAAATTGAAATGTTTATGTACCAAATTGCAACTTTAAATAGTTAGAAAGCCTAATTGATGCCTATTTGACACATTTTATGCAAAAAAAAGTGACATTTAAATTGACATGGTTTTACAAGTTACTAACAGGTAATTATGCATTTATGATCTAAACTGAGATGTTATGTACCTAATCGCAATTTTAAAAGGTTTGAGTGTCTAATTGATTTTTCAGATAAAGTTTGATGATCTATTCGACACAATTTATGCAAATAAAAAGGTGAAATTTACATTTACCTGGTATTACAGGTCACTAACAGGTAATTACGCCTTGATGAACTAAATTGACATGTTTATGTATCGAATTGAAACTTTAAAATGTTTGAGGGCCTAATTGATTTTTCAGGTAAATTTCGATGGCCTATTTGACACATATAATGCTAAAAAAGTGACAATTGCATTTACCTGGTATTACAGGTCACTAATAGATAATTACGTCTTGATGAACTAAATTGACATGTTTATGCAGCTAATTGCAAGATTAAAAAGTTTGACGGCCTAATTGATTTTTCAGGTAAAGTTCGATGATCTATTTGACACATTTTATTCTAAAAAAGCGACATTTACATTAACCTGTTATTACAGGCCACTAACAGGTAATTATGCCTTGGTGAACTAAATTAACATGTTTAATTAATTAACTGCAACTTTAATAAGTTTGAGAGCCTAATTGATGCCTATTTGAAATATTTTATACAAAAAAAGTGACATTTAAATTGACCTGGTATTACACGTCACTAACAGGTAATTATGCCTTATAAACTAAATTGACATGTTTATGTACCTAATTGCAAATTTAAAAGGTTTGAATGCCTAATTAATTTTTCAAATAAAGTTCGATGGTCTATTTGACACATTTTATGCAAAAAAAAAGAAGGAGAAATTTACATTTACCTGGTATTATAGGTCACTAACAGGTAATTACGCCTTGATGAACTAAATTGACATGTTTATTTACCGGAATTGAAACTTTAAAAAGTTTGAGGACCTAATTGATTATTCAGGTAATTTCGATGGCCTATTTGACACATTTTATTCTAAAATAGTGACATTTACATTTAATGTTATTACAGGTCACTAACAGGTAATTATGACTTGATAAACTAAATTGGAATTTTTATGTACCAAATTGCAACTTTAAAAGGTTTGAATGCCTAATTAATTTTTCAAATAAAGTTCGATGGTCTAGTTAACACATTTTATGCAAAAAAAAGTTACACTTAAATTTACCTGGTATTACAGGTTACTTACAGGTAATTACGCCTTGATAAACTAAATTGATATGTTTATGTACCTAATTGTGACATTAAAAAGTTAATGGGCCTAATTGATTTTTCAGGTACAGTTTGATGGCCTATTAGACGCATTTTATGCTAAAAAAGTGACATTTATATTTACCTGTTATTAATGGTCACTAAAAGTTAATACTGCCTTGATGAACTAAATTGGCATGTTTATGTACCAAATTGCAACTTTAAATAGTTAGAAAGCCTAATTGATGCCTATTTGACACATTTTATGCAAAAAAAAAAGTGACATTTAAATTGACCTGGTATTACAGGTCACTAACAGGTAATTATGCATTTATGAACTAAACTGAGATGTTTATGTACCTAATTGCAATTTTAAAAGGTTTAAGTGCCTAATTGATTTTTCAGATAAAGTTTGATGGTCTATTTGACACAATTTATGCAGACAAAAAGGTGAAATTTACATTTACATGGTATTACAGAAAACTAACAGGTAATTACTCCTTGATGAACTAAATTGACATGTTTATGTACCGAATTGAAACTTTAAAATGTTTGAGGGCCTAATTGATTTTTTAGGTAAATTTCGATGACCTATTTGACACATTTAATGCTAAAAAAGTAACATTTAAATTTACCAGTTATAACAGGTCACTAACAGGTAATTATACCTTATAAACTAAATTGACATGTTTATGTACCTAATTGCAATTTTAAAAGGTTTGAATGACTAATTAATTTTTTTGATAAAGTTTTTTGGTATATTCGACACAATTTTTGCAAAGAAAAAGGTGAAATTTACATTTACCTGGTATTACAGGTCACTAACAGGTAATTTCGTCTTGATGAACTAAATTGACATGTTTAGGTACCGAATTGCAACTATAAAAAGTTTGAGGGCCTATTTGATTTTTCAGGTAAATTTCGATGGCCTATTTGACACATTTTATGCTAAAAAAGTGACATTTATATTTACCTGTTATTACAGGTCACTAACAGGTAATTATGCCTTGATGAACTAAATTAACATGTTTATTTACTTAATTGCATCTTTAAAAAGTTTGAGACCCTAATTGATGCCTATTTGACACAATTTATGGAAAAAAAGTGACATTTAAATTTACCTGTTATTACAGGTCACTCGTAGATAATTATGCCTTGATGAACTAAATTGATATGTTTATGTACATTATTGCGACTTTAAAAGTTAATGGGCCTAATTGATTTTTTAGGTACAATTTGATTGACTATTAGACACATTTTATGCTAAAAAAGTGACATTAACATTTCTCTGTTATTAATGGTCACTAAAATAAAATTATGTCTTAATACACTAAATTGAAATGTTTATTTACAAAATTGCAACTTTAAATAGTTTGAGAGTCTAATTGATGCCTATTTGACACATTTTATGCAAAAAAAAATGACATTTAAATTTACTTGTTATTACAGGTCACTAACAGGTAATTATGCCTTATAAACTAAATTGACATGTTTATGTACTTAATTAGAATTTTAAAAGGTTTGAGTGACTTATTGATTTTTCTGATAAAGTTTGATGGTATATTTGACACAATTTATGCAAACAAAAAGGTGAAATTAACATTTACCTGGTATTACAGGTCACTAACAGGTAATTACGCCTTGATAAACTAAATTGACATATTTATGTACCTAATTGCAACTTTAAAAATTTTGAGGTCGTAATTGATTTTTCAGGTATATTTCGATGGCCTATTTGACAAATTTTATGCTAAAAAGGTGACATTTACATTTACCTGTTATTACAGGTCAATAACAGGTAATTATACCTTGATGAACTAAATTGGCATGTTTATGTACCAAATTCCAACTTTAAATAGTTTGAGAGCCTAATTGATGCCTATTTGAATCATTTTTTGCAAAAAAAAATGACATTTAAATTTAGTTGTTATTACAGGTCACTAACAGGTAATTATGCCTTATAAACTAAATTGACATGTTTATGTACCTAATTGCAATTTTAAAAGGTTTGAGTGACTTATTGATTTTTCTGATAAAGTTTGATGGTATATTTGACACAATTTATGCAAACAAAAAGGTGGAATTAACATTTACCTGGTATTACAGGTCACTAACAGGTAATTACGCCTTGATAAACTAAATTGACATATTTATGTACCTAATTACAACTTTAAAAAGTTTGAGGGCGTAATTGATTTTTCAGGTAAATTTCGATGGCCTATTTGACAAATTTTATGCTAAAAAGGTGACATTTACATTTACCTGTTATTACAGGTCAATAACAGGTAATTATACCTTGATGAACTAAATTGGCATGTTGATGGACCAAATTGCACCTTTAAATAGTTAGAGAGCCTAATTAATGCCTATTTGGCACATTTTATGCAAAAAAAAATAATATTTAAATTTACCTGTTGTTACAGGTCACTAACAGGTAATTACGCCCTGATGAACTAAATTGACATGTTTATGTACCGAATTGCAACTTTAAAAAGTTTGAGGACCTAATTGATTTTTCAGGTAAATTTCGATGGCCTATTTGACACATTTTATGCTAAAAAAGTGACATTTACATTTACGTGTTATTAATGGTCACTAAAAGGTAATTATGCCTCAATAAACTAAATTGGAATGTTTATGTACCAAATTGCAACTTTAAATAGTTAGAGAGCCTAATTAATGCCTATTTGGCACATTTTATGCAAAAAAAAATAATATTTAAATTTACCTGTTGTTACAGGTCACTAACAGGTAATTACGCCCTGATGAACTAAATTGACATGTTTATGTACCGAATTGCAACTTTAAAAAGTTTGAGGACCTAATTGATTTTTCAGGTAAATTTCGATGGCCTATTTGACACATTTTATGCTAAAAAAGTGACATTTACATTTACGTGTTATTAATGGTCACTAAAAGGTAATTATGCCTCAATAAACTAAATTGGAATGTTTATGTACCAAATTGCAACTTTAAATAGTTAGAGAGCCTAATTAATGCCTATTTGGCACATTTTATGCAAAAAAAAATAATATTTAAATTTACCTGTTGTTACAGGTCACTAACAGGTAATTACGCCCTGATGAACTAAATTGACATGTTTATGTACCGAATTGCAACTTTAAAAAGTTTGAGGACCTAATTGATTTTTCAGGTAAATTTCGATGGCCTATTTGACACATTTTATGCTAAAAAAGTGACATTTACATTTACGTGTTATTAATGGTCACTAAAAGGTAATTATGCCTCAATAAACTAAATTGGAATGTTTATGTACCAAATTGCAACTTTAAATAGTTAGAGAGCCTAATTAATGCCTATTTGGCACATTTTATGCAAAAAAAAATAATATTTAAATTTACCTGTTGTTACAGGTCACTAACAGGTAATTACGCCCTGATGAACTAAATTGACATGTTTATGTACCGAATTGCAACTTTAAAAAGTTTGAGGACCTAATTGATTTTTCAGGTAAATTTCGATGGCCTATTTGACACATTTTATGCTAAAAAAGTGACATTTACATTTACGTGTTATTAATGGTCACTAAAAGGTAATTATGCCTCAATAAACTAAATTGGAATGTTTATGTACCAAATTGCAACTTTAAATAGTTAGAGAGCCTAATTAATGCCTATTTGGCACATTTTATGCAAAAAAAAATAATATTTAAATTTACCTGTTGTTACAGGTCACTAACAGGTAATTACGCCCTGATGAACTAAATTGACATGTTTATGTACCGAATTGCAACTTTAAAAAGTTTGAGGACCTAATTGATTTTTCAGGTAAATTTCGATGGCCTATTTGACACATTTTATGCTAAAAAAGTGACATTTACATTTACGTGTTATTAATGGTCACTAAAAGGTAATTATGCCTCAATAAACTAAATTGGAATGTTTATGTACCAAATTGCAACTTTAAATAGTTAGAGAGCCTAATTAATGCCTATTTGGCACATTTTATGCAAAAAAAAATAATATTTAAATTTACCTGTTGTTACAGGTCACTAACAGGTAATTACGCCCTGATGAACTAAATTGACATGTTTATGTACCGAATTGCAACTTTAAAAAGTTTGAGGACCTAATTGATTTTTCAGGTAAATTTCGATGGCCTATTTGACACATTTTATGCTAAAAAAGTGACATTTACATTTACGTGTTATTAATGGTCACTAAAAGGTAATTATGCCTCAATAAACTAAATTGGAATGTTTATGTACCAAATTGCAACTTTAAATAGTTAGAGAGCCTAATTAATGCCTATTTGGCACATTTTATGCAAAAAAAAATAATATTTAAATTTACCTGTTGTTACAGGTCACTAACAGGTAATTACGCCCTGATGAACTAAATTGACATGTTTATGTACCGAATTGCAACTTTAAAAAGTTTGAGGACCTAATTGATTTTTCAGGTAAATTTCGATGGCCTATTTGACACATTTTATGCTAAAAAAGTGACATTTACATTTACGTGTTATTAATGGTCACTAAAAGGTAATTATGCCTCAATAAACTAAATTGGAATGTTTATGTACCAAATTGCAACTTTAAATAGTTAGAGAGCCTAATTAATGCCTATTTGGCACATTTTATGCAAAAAAAAATAATATTTAAATTTACCTGTTGTTACAGGTCACTAACAGGTAATTACGCCCTGATGAACTAAATTGACATGTTTATGTACCGAATTGCAACTTTAAAAAGTTTGAGGACCTAATTGATTTTTCAGGTAAATTTCGATGGCCTATTTGACACATTTTATGCTAAAAAAGTGACATTTACATTTACGTGTTATTAATGGTCACTAAAAGGTAATTATGCCTCAATAAACTAAATTGGAATGTTTATGTACCAAATTGCAACTTTAAATAGTTAGAGAGCCTAATTAATGCCTATTTGGCACATTTTATGCAAAAAAAAATAATATTTAAATTTACCTGTTGTTACAGGTCACTAACAGGTAATTACGCCCTGATGAACTAAATTGACATGTTTATGTACCGAATTGCAACTTTAAAAAGTTTGAGGGCCTAATTGATTTTTCAGGTAAATTTCGATGGCCTATTTGACACATTTTATGCTAAAAAGTAACATTTACATTTACCTGTTATTATAGGTCACTAACAGATAATTATGCCTTGATGAACTAAATTGACATGTTTATTTATTTAATTGCATCTTTAAAAAGTTTGAGACCCTAACTGATGCCTATTTGACACAATTTATGAAAAAAAAGTGACAATTAAATTTACCTGTTATTACAGGTCACTAACAGGTAATTATGCCTTATAAACTAAATTGACATGTTTATGTACCTAATTGCAATTTTAAAAGGTTTGAGTGTCTAATTGATTTTTCAGATAAAGTTTGATGGTATTTTTGACACATTTTATGCAAAAAAAGTGACATTTACATTTATCTGTTATTACAGGTCACTAACAGGTAATTACGCCTTGATGAACTAAATTGACATGTTTATGTACCGAATTGCAACTTTAAAAAGTTTGAGGGCCTAATTGATTTTTCAGGTAAATTTCGATGGCCTATTTGACACATTTTATGCTAAAAAGTGACATTTACATTTATCTGTTATTACATGTCACTAACAGATAATTATGCCTTTATGAACTAAATTGACATATTTGTTTATTTAATTGCATCTTTGAAAAGTTTGAGACCCTAATTGATTCCTAATCGACACAATTTATGGAAAAAAAATGACATTTAAATTTACCTGGTATTACAAGTCAATAGCATGTTATTACGCCTTGATGACCTAAATTGATATGTTTATGTACCTAATTGGGACTTTAAAAATGTTGAGGCTTAATTGATTTTTCAAGTAAAGTTTGATGGCCTACTAGACAAATTTTATGCTAAAAAAGTGACATTTACATTTACCTCTTATTAATGGTGACTAAAAGTTAATTATGCCTTGATGAGCTAAATTGGCATGTTTATGTACCAAATTGCAACTTTAAAAAGTTTGAGGGCGTAATTGATTTTTCAGGTAAATCTCGATGGCCTATTTGACACATTTTATGCTAAAAAAGTGACATTTACATTAATTGTTATTACAGGTCAGTAACAGGTAATTATGCCTTGATGAACTAAATTGACATGTTTATTTATTTAATTGCATCTTTAAAAAGTTTGAGACCCTAACTGATGCTTATTTGACACAATTTATGAAAAAAAAAAGTGACATTTAAATTTACCTGTTATTACAGGTCACTAACAAGTAATTATGCCTTATAAACTAAATTGACATGTTTATGTACCTAATTGCAGTTTTAAAAGGTTTGAGTGCCTAATTGATTTTTCAGATAAAGTTCGATGGTCTAATTGACACATTTTATGCAAAAAAAAAAAAAAAAAAAAAAAGAAAGTGAAATTTACATTTATCTGGTATTACAGGTCGCTAACAGGTAATTGCGCCTTGATGAACTAAATTGACATGTTTATGTACCGAATTGCAACTTTAAAAAGTTTGAGGGCCTAATTGATTTTTTAGGTAAATTTCGATGGCCTATTTGACATAATTTATGCTAAAAAAGTGACATTTACATTTACCTAGAATTACAAGTTACTAAAAGATAATTACGCCTTGATGAACTAAATTGATATGTTTATGTACCTAATTGCGACTTTAAAAAGTTAATGGGCCTAATTGATTTTTCAGGTACAGTTTGATGGCCTATTAGACACATTTTATGCTAAAAAAGTGACATTTACATTTACATGTTATTAATGGTCACTAAAAGGTAATTATGCCTTGATAAACTAAATTGGAATGTTTATGTACCAAATTCCAACTTTAAATATTTTTAGAGCCTAATTGATGTCTATTTGGCACATTTTATGCAAAAAAAAAGTGACATTTAAATTTACCTGTTATTACATATCACTAACAAGTAATTATGCGTTATAAACTAAATTGGCATGTTTATGTACCAAATTGCAACTTTAAATAGTTAGAGAGCCTAATTGATGCCTATTTGACACATTTTATGCAAAAAAAAGTGACATTTAAATTGACTTAGTATTGCAATTCACTAACAAATTATGCCTTTATGAACTAAATTGACATGTTTATTTACCTAATTGCAATTTTAAAAGGTTTGAGTGCCTAATTGATTTTTCAAATAAAGTTTGATGGTCTATTTCACACAGTTTATGCAAACAAAAAGGTGAAATTTACATTTACCTGGTATTACAGGTCACTAACAGGTAATTATGCATTGATGAACTAAATTGACATGCTTATTTATTTAATTGCATCTTTAAAAAGTTTGAGACCCTAATTGATGCCTATTTGACACAATTTATGGAAAAAAGTGACATTTAAATTTACTTGGTATTACAGGTCACTAGCAGGTAATTACGCCTTGATGAATTAAATTGATATGTTTATGTACCTAATTGCGACTTTAAAAAGTTTGAGGCCTAAAAAAGTGACATTTACATTTACATGTTATTAATGGAGACTAAAAGGTAATTATGCATTGATGAACTAAATTGGCATGTTTATGTACCAAATTGCAACTTTAAATAGTTTGATAGCCTAATTGATGATTATTTGACTCATTTTATGCAAAAAAAAAAGTGACATTTAAATTTACCTGATAATACAGGTCACTAACAGGTAATTATGTCTTTATGAACTAAATTGACATGTTTATGTACCTAATTGCAATTTTAAAAGGTTTAAGTGCCTAATTGATTTTTCATATAAAGTTCGATGGTCTATTTGACACATTTTATGCAAAAAAAAAAAAAAAAAAAAAAAAGCGATATTTACATTTACCTGGTATTATAGGTCACTAATAGTTATTACGCATTGATGAACTAAATTGAAAAGTTTATTCATCTAATTGCAACATTAATAATTTTAAGGGCCTAATTGATTTTTAAGATAAAGTTTGATGGCTTATTTGACACATTTTATGCTAAAAAGTGAAATTTACATTTACCTGTTATTACAGGTCACTAACAGGTAATTATACATTTATGAACTAAATTGACATCTTTATGTATCTTATTGCAACTATAAAAAGTTTGAGAGCCTAATTGATGCATATTTAACACATTTTATGCAAAAAAAGTGACATTTAAATTTACCTGGTATTACAGGTCATTAACAGGTAATTACGCCTTGATGAACTAAATTGATATGTTTATTTACCTAATTGCGACTTTAAAATTTAATGGGCCTAATTGATTTTTCAGGTACACTTTGATGGCCTATTAGACACTTTTTATGCTAAAAAAGTGACATTTACATTTACTTGTTATTAATGGTCACTAAAAGGTAATTATGACTTTAATAAACTAAATTAGAAAGTTTATGCACCAAATTGTAACTTTAAATAGTTTGAGAGCCTAATTGATGCCTATTTGTCACATTTTATGCAAAAAAGGTGACATTTAAATTTACCTGTTATTACAGGTCACTAACAGGTAATTATGCCGTACAAACTAAATTGACATGTTTATGTACCCAATTGCAAATTTAAAAGGCTTGAGCGCCCAATTAATTTTTCTGATAAAGTTCTATGGTCTATTTGACACATTTTATTCAAAAAAAAAAAAGTAACATTTACATTAATTTGGTATTATAGGTCACTAACAGGTAATTACGCATTGATGAACTAAATTGACATGTTTATGTACCTAATTGACATTTAAATTTTCCTGTTATTACAGGTCACTAACAGGTAATTATGTCTTTATGAACTAAATTGACATGTTTATGTACCTAATTGAAATTTTAAAAGGTTTGAGTGCCTAATTGATTTTTCATATAAAGTTCGATGGTTTATTTGACACATTTTATTCAAAAAAAAAAAAAGTGACATTTACATTTACATGATATTACATGTCACTAACAGGTAATTACGCCTTGATGAACTAAATTGACATGTTTATGTACCGAATTGCAACTTTAAAATGTTTGAGCGCCTAATTGATTTTTCAGGTAAAGTTCGATTGCCTATTTGACACATTTTATGCTAAAAAAGTGATATTTACATTTACCTGTTATTACAGGTCATTAACCGGTAATTATGCCTTGATGAACT
Organism: Ipomoea triloba; assembly: GCF_003576645.1. Lineage (NCBI taxonomy): Eukaryota > Viridiplantae > Streptophyta > Magnoliopsida > Solanales > Convolvulaceae > Ipomoea > Ipomoea triloba. Next base: position 28,316,587 of record NC_044920.1, on the reverse strand, counting down.
AAATTGACATGTTTATTTATTTAATTGTAACTTTAAAAAGTTTGAGACCCTAATTTATGCCTATTTGACACATTTTATGCAAAACAAAAAAAAAAAAAAAAAAAAAAAAAAAAAAAAAGTGACATTTAAATTTACCTGGTATTACAGGTTACTAGCAGGTAATTATACCTTTATGAACTAAATTGACATGTTTATGTACCTAATTGCAACTTTAAAAAGTTTGAGGGTCTAATTCATTCTTCAGGTAAAGTTCGATGCCTATTGACACATTTTATGCAAAAAAAAAATGACATCTACAATTATCTGGTATTAAGGGTTACTAATAGGTAATTATGCCTTGATAAACTAAATTGACATGTTTATGTACGTAATTGCAACTTTAAAAAGTTTGAGAGCCTAATTAATGCATATTTAACACTTTTTATGCAAAAAAAAAAAAAAAAAAAAAAAANAAAAAAAAAAAAAAAAAAAAAAAAAAGAAGTGAAATTTAAATTTACCTGGTATTACAGGTCACTAACAGGTAATTACGTCTTGATGAATTAAATTGATATGTTTATGTACGTGATTGCAACTTTAAAAACTTTAGGGGCCACGACACGTCGCCCATGACAAATCTCAAACTCAAACACACCCTTCTAACACCAAATCATGTCTTGCGTTCACTAATTCACGACTGGCAAAAGAAAAGATCAGATCTTCAATCAACGACAGTACGGTGAAACTATTTAATTTGAAGCTAATAAGTATATTATTATTGTAATGTAAATTAAAGAATCTGCTTAATTGTTTTCAGTAGTGCATAGAACCCTTTGTGCAGTTTAAATCCAATATTGAAACACCAGGTTTCCAGTTATATATATGTAGCCAAATGCTTAGATGCATATCATCATGAAAATGTTTTACTGGAATTTAATTTGGTTAATATATATAGAGGTTAGTTAGTTAATTTTATAGTGTTGGGCCATTCATACCTCCATGGTTATTGTAAGTGTACAAATGATACACGGTCCTGTTGTTATTGGCTACATTATTTGTCAAAAATACACTTAGCCTATATCTAAGTTTTATTAGTTGTTTTGGACCGTAAGTCAGTATGTCCACCGGTGCTAAAGAGGAAGCTGTGCCAGCGGATACTGTCTCAGACAGAAATGAATTAGTCCACCAATTCAAATTGTGTGGCTAACAGATTTTTAAGGGTTGTGGCTCTCTTTTATTCAAGGAGTTTTTCAGATCTAAAATGGTGAAGATTGTTAAAGGATACTACACTATATAAAGGAAGGCACTTGAAGCTCTAACATTCACTTTTCTACACAATACAAGTTGAGAGCTTTCACACGTGAATATTAAGAAGATCATTTGAAGATTTAATGACGTTCTATTGCTGTCTCTGATGCTGTCGTTGATGCTGAGTCAAGATGAAGAATTGAAGAATTCTTGGCTTGCAGTTTTGTCAATTCAAAAATAGATGTTGAAGGTTGTATGTTGGTTTTGAACCATTGTAGGTTTGGGTTGTATTCTAACGTTTGTAAACCTTGGTGCATCTAGTGGATTGGGCAAAAGCTGAGTAGCCCCGCAGACGTAGGAGTGATAGCTCCGAACTGCGTGATCAATTCCTGTGTCCGGGTGCTCTTTCTTTACTTGCGTTTTTATTTCTTGTTTGCCTTTTAGTTTATCTAATCTGGACTAAAACCTATAAAAACGTTAAATAATCTCTAAACCCGTAAAGTATTACATTCAAGATCCACGAAGTTATTTCAGTTATGAAATCAACCGGAAACACTCATTCTGGTCAAAGGAAATATTGCCCATTCTGACAGAAAAAGTCGTTCAAGAGTTTTACGTACTTAAAAGACATTTTACGTACTTATTAACCAGGATTTGCCAAATAATAAAAATCTTTGTCCGATCTGTCACATAGCTCAAAAATTTAATTAAAAACATGTTTTTTCTTCAATTTTTGTAGTTTAACATTATTACAGTTATCAATGGTCAATTAAAATATAAACTGGACAAGGCTAGATCAAACAATAAAAGACTCACAACGCAAAAAAAAAATTAAAAATAAATTTTTTCCTTCAATTTCTTTAGTTTAGAGTTATTGCATTTATCAATGCATGATTAAATATGAGTCGGGCTAGAGCTAGCCAAATAATTAAAGGGAAAAAAAAAAATCTTGCCCCGACCTGACCTACATTTCAAAAAAATAGTAATTTTTTTTGTTCTTCAATTTTTTAGATCAAAATTATTACATTTATCAATATATGTATTTATTTTTATTATCTAAATTTTATTATGAATATTTGAAAGTTTAATAACTGAACAAATGAACTTTATAGATATTTTCCATATATTACAAACAACCAACACTCAACAATATATATAATCAAAGATCACTTGAAAACAAAAAAACGAAAAACAAAACAAAACATTACAGCCCGCAAGAGGTATACATGGAATTTGATGACAAACAAAAGCACTAAAAAACAGTAGATCAGACGTATCAAAATATCTGAAGATCACAAAGTCTGAATTGATATATAACTCAGCTCGATGCATCTCCGTCCTTATTATATGATGAAAACTGGGAAAGTACGTAAAAAGTTGATTAAATTAGTTGGATGGAGGTGGTGAGAGGGCGGGGATTGAAGGCAAATTAGTCGGTAAAGGTGTGTTTGGAAAGTTCAAAGGTGGCATGTTAGGAATAGGAATTTGCGGTATGGTTGGTTGGGGCAAAAAGGGAATATTTGGCAGCGTTGGCATGCCCGGAATTTGCAGGAGGCGGCGTGCGGCGGCGCCGGAGCTGCAGCTGCTTGCTAAACACAATGTTATCATCAGGGAGACAAGGAAACACTTTTTGACTGTAGCCATTGCTAGTTGTTCAAGTAAGTTTCAAATGGATTTTGTAGCTTGAAGCTGAGCAAGTAAACAATTAATGAGAGATGAACATCCATGCATAATGGAAATGTGTATATATAGGAGGAGATTATAGGTGGGAGTCGAGGGTTTGATGAGATTTAGTTGTACGTACGTGCTTAATTAACCATATTTAATTTGCCCGCATGCATTACTTTGTGTTTGTTAGGCTAGCTACCTAGCTAGTACCTACAATTGATTTATTTAAAAACATTTTGTGGCGCACCCGGTTGCACCCCCACATGGGAGGGGTGGGTTCGAGCCTCCGTGAGGGTGATATTGGCTCTCTGTGCTTCAATTGGTTGAGAAAGTAGCTATGAACAGATACTACATTATAACGGAGTCAATAGTACTAAAAAAAAAACATTTTGTGCCAAAAAAAGTTTTGTTGTCCGAAAATGAGTAATATAAGTGGGCGGAAACTTATTTTAATTTACTTCTTCTGTGTGGTTTGTGGACTAATAGACAGGAGTGACATTTATTCAGTACACACCTAGTGATGATTACGAGTTTTTTTCATCACCAATAAAGAATTAAATACCCTCAAATTTATTGGTATATAAACTTACATCTATTGCCAAAGACCTTGTGGTCTAGTAACACTCGGTGTCCCGGTTTACACTCCCACATGGATGATGGGAGTGGGTTTGAGCCTCTATGAACAGATACAATTACATTGTAATAGAGTCGGTAGTACTCAAAATAATCATGATTATGGTATAGTTTTAACAAATATTTAGTTTAAAATAGCAAGTTTTTATTATGGACTTATGTATTAATTTTATACGACTGTAGTTAATAGATGAATATGTACTTTCAGTTAACATATTATATACATGTAGTATCAAGCTTGTTTCTAATTGCATGAAAAAAATGGTGTCTTTACCATTTATGTGAATTACAAAACGACATTGTTTTGGACCAAGGTCCACAATAAATATATTTTAATAATTTTAAATAGATTAAAATAAAAATAAAAAAAATAAAAACAAAACAAAAAAGTCACCCTCTTCTCTTCATCTTCAATCGCAAAGACGCAAATTTTACTGTGGACCGCGGTCCACAATGAATTGTGGTCCATGCATCAAAACGAGTCATTTTGATTAATGAAAAGAAACGACTGAAACGGTTCCGTTCCGCACGCGTTAACTAATAACTCTGTGTGTATAACATATTCAGTTTCCTTTTATATACATACACTACAGTTCCCTTTCAACACAACTACAATTCTTTTTGATATAACTATATTTTCATTCGACATTATACACTCAAATATGTGAAACTGTTAATCAGTTTTATTTCTACACAACTACAATATCATTTCGATATAACTACAGCTTCATTGGACAATATACACTCAAATATGTGAAACTGCTATTCAGTTTCATTTTATATATACTGCAGTTTTCTTTCAACACAACTACACTTTCATTTTGATATAACTATAGTTTCATTTGATAATATAAAAAAAAATGTAAGGCAATATCTTTTGAGATGAACTATAGTTTCATTTACGGAGCTCCGTTAATACTTGATGGCAACCGTTTCTTTACTTAATGAAACAGCGGCGTTTTGAGACCATGGTCCACCGTATAATGACCGAGACAAATAGACTAAGGCCAGTAATATCATTTTTCAACGGAGGTAATCATTTTATCCCTTCCAACTAATCGTTTTATCATTTGGTTAATTATTCTTTTTTTGCAGTAAAAATTTTTACAAGCAAATTAACTACTCCATTCACTTGCCCACTCCTTTTGGAAAGTATATACTTTTTGTAAAGGTATGTTAAGTTTATTTTTTAAAAATCGTAAAAAGAAAAAAGAAAAAAAAACTCCCTAAGTAAATTTAAAAAGTTAAATAAAGTATACTACCTAGTAAATTTGAAAAGTCAAAAAAAAAAAAAAAGAACATTTAAAAATAAATTTGAGAATGGTACGTTTAGCGCCTGAATTTTATTGAAATCCTGAGAAAAATGCTCCTGGACGAAAAAGAAATGGACCTCATGTCGCCGGAAGCTGGGAATAGAGAAGCTCCCGAGCATCGGAGATATCCAGAGAGTGGAGTAATGAAGATCCGGCGGCCGCAAAATTGTGCGCTAGCGTACTAACTCTTCGCCAGCGAGAAGAAGCTCTATGAGCAAGTGTTTGAAGGTTTCGGCATTGCTACAGCCTATAGATAATGCTTGCTTTATGTAGACTATCAAATGTCCAGGTATTTAGCTTTTTAAGTTTTTCGATAGATGCTTGTTGAATTGATGATTGTTTCAAAGCCTTCAACATATTCATTATATTATATTGTTCAGAAGATTAATGGATCGGATCGTCCGAATTGAGAGATATGATTAGGGATTTTGATTATTTGAGGAAGTTAACTGTGAATTCAGGCACTCGCAGGCTCGCGGCTACTAAAATAGTGATAAGTGTTTAAAAAAATAACAGAAAATTGAAGTAAACAGAGACCTATATATTCTCTTCATTATGAATTGAGGCTTTCATTTCGTCTCATAAATCACACTTTGGAGCCTGCAGAACTTCTCTTGGAGTTCATCTTGAGTTCTTAAGCTTTCTTTTTTCATGGCGTCTACATCTAGGACGAGAAATCTCTTTGAAGAAGATGACCCAACCCCTTGCTACGACCTCATCAATAACCTCTTCTCCCAGGACAAAGCCGTCGTCGACCCCGCCCTCTCCTTCTTCAAAGACGCCGTGAACCAGTTTCCAGGCTCTGTGTGTCGCTTGTTCGCTAAAGTCCTAGACACGAGCCCTCTCCCCCTAACCAGAATCCGCTGCTCCACCCTTCTCTCCGGTTTTCTCGCCACCACCTGGCCCATCATCCCCCCGGTTCCTCAAGCCGAAATCAAGGCCGTCTTTCTCAAGCTCCTCCACAACGAAACTAACCGCCCCGCCCTCGAGATTCACTGCGCCTGCGTTTCAAGACTCGGAGCTATTCTTCTCCCCAAGAATGAATGGCCCGAATTGCTGTCTTTTTTATTAGAATCTTTATCTTCTTCTTCCGCGCCAAGAAAATTGGCCGCCGTTATCTTGCTCCGGGAACTGATCCCCAAATGCCCCGAGATTTTCGCCCCCTATGTTGATATTTTCTGCGCGGCGTTTCTGCGGTTAATGAATCAGATCAACGATGAAAGAGTGAGAGCCGCAACCCACGGGGCGGCCGTGAATATGATTTTGCACTTGCCTACATCCTCCAATTATTACGACCTTTTGCCGGAAATGATCAGCGTTTTGATGGACACCGTTTATAGCGACTACCTCACATCCGACATTCTTGAAGAAATAATTGTGTTAGCCACACGAAAACCTGGGTTCTTTGTAGCTGAAGTTAAGTGCTGGGTGCAATCCATGGTTGAGATCATCAGTGAAGAGCGTTTGAAGCCCAAGACCAGGCAACTAGCCATACAGTTCTTGGTGGTAATGGCGGAGGATAAAAAAGAGGGTTGTGGGATGATTCAGAATCTGCCCGGTGACTTAATTGAAGAGATTCTCACACAGCTCCTCATTTTGCTGGTGGGTGTTGATGATGGCGACGACTGGGAATTGGCAGATGATGATGACACAGAAGTAGGGAAAAAAAGTTTAGCCTGTTATGCAGAGGACGCTTGGAGAAGGCTGGCAATTGCACTGAGGGGAGAAGTAATTGTGGGCAATCCTCCTGATTTGCTGGCAAAATACATTAAAGATGATAACTGGAAAAGGAGATATGCTGCAGTTACTGCCGTTGGCCTAATTACATCTGGTTGCTCAAAGGTAGTTAAATAGAGTAGTGACAATTTTTGTCTTAGAAGATGACAGTTTTCATTCCCTTGGCCTAATGGTTTGATTTGTTTGTTTCAGATGTTAATACAATACCTGGAAGTTTCGATGGAAAAGATACTGGAACTAGTTACTGATCTTCACCCTCGCGTGCGCTGGGCAGCTATCCATACCATTGGCGAATTCTCAATCTACTTATGTCCCCATTTGCAAGAACAATATCATCATCAGATCATTCCTGCCTTATTACAAGCCATTGATGATCTCGCCCACCCCAGACTGCAGGTAACTGCAATTGTTACAAAATGCAGATAGGATAGGTTGGCCATTTTTGTTTTGAGGATACTAAATGGTTTATACTTGTTTAAATTTAGACACACGGAGCAACAGCATTGATGCTTTTCACCCGGAATTGTTGTTCAGATATCTTAAAACCTTACATGAAAGAAATAGTAAACAAACTGCTTATACTCTTGCAGGTATCATAATTTTGTAATTTGATTAGGTAAAACAGCTTTGGGAGAAGCAATGATCTTATGCACTCCTAATTTATTATTTTTGTTTCTGTAATCCAGCAAAGAGAGATAATGTTGGAAGGCGCAGCTTTGGGAGCCTTAGGCTCATTAGCTGAATCAACCATGGTATCTCCCACAATTTATTTCAGGACTTAATCTGATCCTTCTATCAGTTTTGCTAGTGACTCTGTCCCTTGAGTAAACGTGCAGGATGAGTTTCGACCATTCTATGGCATTGTAATGCCCTACCTAAAATGTACGGTAGTAACTGCAAAAGCGGCTTCTAATTACTTGCTTGTAGCCAACTCCCTGAAGTGCATTGCTGTGATTGCGGTGGCAGTGGGGAAAAGTATGTTCTATGCTGATGTTGAAGATGTGCGTATGATTATGATTTTGTTGTTTTTTCCAATAAGCTGAATTAATCCTTTTTGGTTCGTTATTAATTCTAATGATGCCTTATGTTGTTGTGTCTTGCAAGGTTGTTAAAGATCTCATCTTGTTACAAGAATCTAATTACTCTGGAAAAGATGGAACAGTGAGGGGTTATTTGCTACAGGTATGTTGTGACACTTCATTCATATTTTCTATGGTTTTGGACTATACTAAACGAACACATTTTTATATCTGTGCAGGCGTGGGGTGGAGTCTGCCGATGTTTAGGGGTGGACTTTCTTCCTTACCTGAGTGATTCCGTGCCTCAGCTGATTCAGTCTGCTAAACGGACAGATTACCTGACAGATGATGTTGATAGTGATGATAAGCGAAGAAGTATTATCTTGAAGGAGAAGTTCTTGGCTTGTAATACAATAGGCTGCTTTGCTGCTCATATCAACGAAGGACTGCACATGTGGATTAAGGAGGTTTGTCAAGATCCTTAACAATAGAATGGAGCCTCGGAGAAACAAAGTAATCTGTGAATTTAATGATTAATGCAGGTTGTAGATGCTGTTCTTCCACTCGTCAATTTTAAACTCGATGAACGAGTTAGAATAGCTGCAGCAACAGGTAACCTTTCTTTCGGTGTCTCCTTATCGTGGATTGTGAGCTTTACATTAATCATTCTACATTCTGTAGCTATGCCATTACTGTTGCAATCAGTTGCTGTTGCTGTGGAATGCCAGCTTCCTATTCCAGATGTTTCTGATTCTCCGATTATTACCATATCTGAAACCATAATGTCAGCTTTGATTGAAGCCTTACAGGTAAACTACCTCACCTTGCTTCTGAAATCACTTTAGAGATGCCAAATCTGCTGTTAGTGTTACCACTTGCACTGTTCTTGTAGGAACCAACCATAAAGTTTCGGGTGATAATATTGGAGGCATTGAATCAATGCATTCAGGTTCTTCTTTTACTTTCATTCTAAACGTTATTTTGTGTTCTTAAAATGCATACTAATGTCACTTTTCTTTCATTCCCAGATTCCTCACACTTGTATACATAAAGATATGGCAACACTATTTGTCAAAGGCATATCGAAACTGCTCTTTGCATGCATAAACAGGAAAGTAGTAAGAGAATTGAGACTCAGCAGTAGCCAAAACTTGAGGACGGCAGAACTGCTGGACGAGGAAGTTCAGGATGAGGATAATATTTACATACAAGTAAGTGTGTTACTTCCTATTAAGCTGATTGAAATATCGAACATTAGTATAAAATTTGTGTTGGTTTTCATATATATTCTGCATCAGGTTCACATTTGCTTGGGAACTCTGGCGGAAAGGCTCAAGGCCTCATTCTTGCCTTTCTTGGATGAACTATTGCCCTTTGTAAATCATCTTTGGGTATGTGACTTCTCTGCATAGCATATTCACTTAATTTTATTCCTCTGAGGATATGAGCAATGTTGCTTCTTTTGTGTATTTTTGCAGAAAAATAAAAAAGCAAGGAAAGAAGGAAGAATTGGGTTGAGTGTTTTTCATGACATTGCTGAGAACTGCAGAGAAGAAACTTTCAGACACTATGACATGTGCATTCCATTCCTGCTCAAAACCTGTAAGGGCCGCAAGGCTACAAATCCAGCCCAGGAAGAGGTTTGTGCTTACTCGCTTCTGTAGTTATCACATACAAATGACGGGTCGTTAAGTTTCTCCTTATGGCAGATTGCTGCGTGTGCAATTGGCATTTGTGCGGAGTTTGGTGGAGAAGTGTTTAAGCCGCATCTCCAAGGTAGCCTCGATTCGTTCATTTCTACTGGGAACTGGTAGCTATAATAAACTCCTTAGTCTGTTTCTGCAGATGCACTCCTTAGTCTAGAAGATATAATTTTTCAGCCTGGTAAATTGCCCCTAAAAACCATCATGGCCAAAGAAGCTGCTGTTTCTGCTTATGGGAAACTATGTTTCTTGCTTACCGAAGACGCTAGCATATACAAGGTACTCTTTTCCATTCTTGATTTTCCATCCATGTTGTACAGTGCTAATGTTTGTTTATGCACTATGCAGCATGTAGGGCATTGGCTAATGCAATTGCCATTAAGATGTAATTTGGAGGAAGCCAAAGCTGCCCACAGTCTGCTTTGTTCCAAGATTGACCAGTGAGTAGTACTGTTTGGGTTTGGGTTTGGGTTGATTCATCAATTTTGGCTAATGCTAATGATTTGTTTCATTATTTTCTTCAGGCCAGAGACTAAGGTTACTGGTCCTAATGATGCTTACATTCCCAGAATCATTGTAGTTTTGACTGAGGTTCTGTGGGATGGGAAACATTTAGCAACACCAGAAATCCTGGACAAGATGATTCTACAGCTGAAGATGTTGGGTAGGAAAATAACAGAGGCTAACTTTGTGGACATAAATGGAACATTACCTCCATATATGCAGAGCATGTTGCATGGCATCTTGTCATCATGATATATACATAGGATTCTTGTATAGTTGTATGGATGTATAGCAGAGAAAACACTTGCCTAGTATACCATGTACATGATAAACAGTTACATCAAATCACTAAATTTTGCTCTTCCTTTTCTTTTCTCACAACCAGCAAAACTTTCACTCCTCTAATCTAATATAATAGCCTGCAAAAAAACAAAAAAAAAGGGGTGTTAGCAAAACGTGATCTTTAAGTAAGATAATCATATTATACTCACTTGGTTACTCCTTTGGGGAGAGTATAATCTCTTTTGTAAATGCTATGGTGAAGTTATTTAAAATAATAATAATAAATTGTATAAAAGAAAATTAACTAAATTAAAAAAAAATTAAATAAAGAATACTAAATTTGAAAAGTTAAAAAATAAAGGAATACTGTTCAAATAAGACATCGAATTATGGAACATTGAACTTAAAAATAAATATGCAATTAGATCTCTAAATTAACAAATTTCATCTAATTTTTTCAATTTTCCGATAAAATCCTTTACTACCTGGTCCCCATGAATTTTTTAAAATATTATTTTAATATAATGATTGAAAGAACGTTTTATTGGGTAAGAAATTTTTATAAAATAAAAAAAAAAAGTTTATACTTGTGATCATTTTAGTGATAAAAATCTTTTTAAAAAATTGATAATTTAATACTCATACCAAATTTTGAAATGTGCAATTGTAACGGTTTTTTAACAAGTTCCCAAAATCTCCATGGGAAGAATCTATCACCACCCGTCATTTAGTTGTCTTGAGGTTATTTGAGTCCAAATTCTTAATGGTGATTTATTAAGAGATCAGACAATAATATACTCGTATATAGTTATTATCCATCTCAAGAAATTAAAGTCTATTATAATAGATCATAAATTTAGCCAAAGCTCTTAAATTCTCTTGCTATAAGTACCCCTTCTTTGTACTGAAAAATTGCAAGCTCACAATTCATCAATCCACAATATAATGCACTACTCTAACTCTCAAGTTACTCCGGCCAAATGATTCAAACACTTCCAAGTTTCAATCTTTAATCCAAATATTATTTGTTTTAATTAATTCAATTCGGATGAATTTATTGGATGTATTCACTTTTGTATACCAAAACAAAAAATGCATGTTTAAGACTTGAATGACAAAAGGAGATCGAAAATAAAATAATTTTCTTATATTACAAACACTCAAACAATCAAGAATCACTTGGAAATAACATTATATTACAGGTACAAGGATTTCTAGACAAAGTAAAGCATTACAAACAGTAGTAAGTATATAATATTAAAATATCTCAAATAACTCGATCATAATATAATCATGAAAAATGGTCAACTTAGAATTGATGAAATCAGTTTGATGGAGGCGGCGAAAGGGCGGGAATAGCCGCCGGAAAATTGGGGAGGAATATTGGCCGGCATGGGAGGAAGAGTTAGCTTGGGGGCTGAAGAAGAAGGCAAGGTTGGGAGAGGCGTGTTTGGCAAGTTCAAAGATGGCATGGCTGGTAAAGGTGGCAGTGTGGTGGTTGGCATGTTAGGAATGGATGGAATTTGTGGTTGAGGCAAAGAGGGAATTATTGTCGGCAGCGGTGGAAGGCCCGGAATTTGCAGGAGGCGGCGTGCGGCGGAGCTGGTGTTGATAGATGCAGCTTGCTAAACACAAAGTTATCATCAGGGAGAGGAGGAAACAGGTCTTCAATTCGCTGTTGCCATTTTTAATTTGCTATATAATCAAAGCTTTTCTTGAATTGAAGCAAATATTGATTAAATGGTTTTGAGGTGAGATATGAGCTGAGCATATAAAAGGGAATTGAAATGTATATATAGGAGGAGATTTGAAGTGGGAGTGAAGGGTTTGATGGGATTTAGTTGTGCATATAAACCTATCTTTCCAAATTTCTTTAATTTGTTAGGCTACGTACAATTGAATTTTTTTTATATATTCTTTTTCAAAATTTAAAATGTACAAATTAAAATAGAAGTTGAACATACTCTAAAAAAAAAAAAAAAAATAGAAGTTGAACAAACTATATTTTTCCCCAACCACATTCTTTAATTTTAATTTGCATATATATCGCTTTCAAGTTTGAAATACCTAACCCCACTACATATAAATTAGCAACAAAAAAGTAGCATTGCACAAAACAAGACTTATGGAAGATCTTCAAATGTTTGTATTCAACAATAAAGTAATTTAGGGGTGTTTGGTTCAAGTTATACCGTAATATAAGATAATCAAAATTATATCTGGTTGGAATATAAGATTCTCATGTGTTGGTTTAGGTGATGTAATTTCAATTCTCTAGGGAATGTAACATAATCTCACCATAATGTTTTTAGCTATTTAGGGTTAGGAAAAGTGAGATACTCTCTCATTTATTAGGTATTCTCACATTCCATTGTCTTATTACTAATCTTGTCATTTTAATTCATTGATTTTCTCTCCCTAAAGGCATACAATGTTTCTCAAGCTCAGACTCTTAGTTAATTACTTCTATGTTTTACTGTTACCTTATTTATTTATTTTTTTAATTTTAAAATTTATTGAAATACATAAAAATAGGTTAATGATATTAAAGTAAAATTACCATTATAATTGTTGTGGGAGGCCAGTAAAGGCCAAGTCTAGCACCTGATGGCAAGAGGATTGTTGGGTGGAGGCCGGTAAAGGATAAAAGGCCAAATCCAGCATCCAGCGTCTCGAAAATGTGATGGCGATTTCTAAAGAAATAAAATTGCGTCTTCGCTACTAGCTATAACTTTTGGCATAATGGTAAGCGCTTGATCGATCCTAACAAGTGGTATCATATTTTGATGACTTGGATAACCAATAATAATTAGTAATTAGTAATTGTGTCTTATGTTATGAATTATTATTGTCTTGTGTTGTGAAATTTTGTGCCTATGAACACAAATTATGTACTTAAATTATATTTGAAAATTAAGTAAATATATAACATGTGTATGTGTCTTGTGTTGTGATTTTTATGTCTTGTGTTATGAAATTTTGTATCTTACGAGCGAATTTCATACAACGTCGTTTCGATCTAAGATTCATGCTACGTGAACAATGGTCCATGATATAAATTGCCGTGTCAAAAGCATCTAGGAAGCTTTAGATTTTGGTCTAATTTACCAATTAGTGGCTAGTAGACTAGTTAGTTGTTAGTTAATAGTAAATTGTGTTAGTAATTTTAATCAACGATATTTGATAAAATAGCGAGACAAAAGGAGAGGGAAGATCGAACAAGAAAAGAAATTTAAAAATTTTCATATATTACAAACAGCTAACGCTCGAACAATAAAGGAACACATAGAAATAACATCACAAGTACAACAACAAACTAAAGCCCTATAAACAATAGGTATATAGAATATCTCAAAATCAACAAAGTTTGAATCCAATATATAAGTCGTTGCATCTCAATCCACTCGATATAAGAAATGATGAAAGTGGGCAACTGAAATCAATTCGATGGAGGTGGCGAAAGAGTGGGAATAGCCGGAAGGTTGGGAATTGAGGTGGGCAAAGGCATGTTGGCCGGCAGGGGAGGAAGAGTGAGCTTGGGGGCTGAAGGCAAGGTCGGGAGAGGTGTGTTTGGCAAGTTCAAAGATGGCATTGATGGCAAAGGTGGCAATGTGGTGGTTGGCATGTTAGGGATGGAAGGCATTTGTGGTAATGTTGGCTGAGGCAGAGAAGGAATTGTTGGCAATTGTGGCATGCCCGGAATTTGCAGGAGGTGGCGAGCCGCCGAGCTAGTTTTGACACTTGCTAAACACAAAGTTATGGCTAGGAAGAGGAAGCAATTCTTGAGTGCAGCCATTTTTGTTTAGTTTTGGTTTTAGGGTGAATGAGGCTTTGAGGTGAGATATGACCATCTATTGGTATGTGTATATATAGAGGGGAGATTGAAGTAGGAGCCAATGGTTTTGTGGCTGGTGTTTGTTGGACTACTTTTGAGTACCTTTAGAAGTTGAACAAACCAGGTACTTAGTCCCACCTTGTCCACCTACATTTCATCAGGTTGAACACTACTAACTACTACTAATCTACTATAAAACTGATCTACTTAGCTTTGATAATGAGCACTACAGTGAAAGATTAAGAAGCACATGTAATGGACATTTGCCCTAAACTGCTACCCTAATTTGGCCGACCGAAAGATCAAAAACTTTTCACAATGATGGTTGAATGGGGTGAGTTCACAAATGTGAAAGTAGTATCAACAACCCAACCACAGGGACAAAGTCACAAGACCCAAACTCATTCACTAAAACATAAACAAAAGCTGGAACTGTAAGCTTTTATTGCCATTCACTTTCCACATGATAACTAGAAAGACTCTCCAACTGAAGGAACTTCAAAGTATTACCTCTAAAAGATGGGCTACTCTCTGTTACTTGTGTACACATGCTATTGATTGCAAATCCAAATTGCATCAAATCAATTTCATCCAAATAACAACCAACTAAAAAGTAAAAACACAAGCCAGCCCTGTTTGGATCTATTAATGACCATATAAACCTTGTTCTCTTTGAACAACAAGCAGAAATGCTAAAGAGCAGGTGCTGCAACAGTTATCATAAAACAAGAGAATCGGCATTTAAGCACATGACCTACAGGTTGAACCTAGATAAGTCTCTATCAACCATTGGTTTGTTGGGTATAATAATTGTTATGCTTGGAAGAAAAACTTTAAGCACAGCATAGGCAGAGTATAATTCTCCATTCCCTTTTGTACAACAACATAAAAAATTCATTCATGGTATGCAAGCTGCCTGCTGCCTGCTGCCTGGGATTGAAGCAGAATGATCAGAGAGTTCTTAACTTTGTTCATGCAAATCATTTATTATTGATTTCAATTAATGTATGTCTGAACTCTGTAGAACAACGGGATAATGGAACTCAAATTCCTATAATAAACTCCAACTCCATACTTGTCTTTCTGCCCCCCACCAAAATCAAAGAAAACATATTACAACATTGCAATTTAATAGCCTGAAATAATCCACTTCTATTATGCATTTAGTCAGCCCATTGTGCTCTGGCAGATGATTCACTTTCCTTCTATCAAAGTTTTCAAATGCTAAGCTTCATTAACTGCCTTCAAAATATTTAGTTCAAGTTATAGCTGCAGCTGCTACAGCCCTTTCAACTTACTCCCTGAGAAAGCTTGCATTATTATACATTTATACCACCAAGATGACAAGATTTGCTTTCTTGAGCTCAATGCTATGGTTCTCTCTAAAAGCCCAAATCTAATATCTATAAGCTAAAACTCTAGAGCATTAAAGGTTCCAGACATATCTTCATTAGCAGTGAACTCAACATATCAATGCTGATACATAAGCTCAAGAATTTAGATATGGTTACATGATTGACTAGAATTAGTTCTGCGTTCTAAACTCTTAAAAAGAATTCAATTCTCGACAATGGCAAATTCAATGCCCTACACCTTCCCCAAAGATCATAGTATGCTTCCTTAGTTCCTTTCATTCTTTTCAGCTGCAGAATCAAAGTCAACTCTTACACCAAATACACACATGAATTTCAATAAGCTGCAGTAGTTATCCAAGAGGATAATCAAAATCACAAACACATTCTATCTACAAATGACTTTTTGACGGTGGAAAACATGGTTTATGAATGATTCGGAACATGAAATCTTAAAAGGAACAGCAGATAAGGAAAACAAAAACAGTTTTATTTCTTCTTCTTCTTCTTCTTCTATACTTGTGATCATTTTATCAGAATTTAAATTGGGAATTGGAACTAGCTTGAAGGTACCGGAGAGGAGTAGAGACGAAGGTACTGGTCCTGCTGTTCTCGGTATCGGCGCTTGAGGTAATTCTCGAGGATCTCCATGACGCAGACGAAGCGCTTCATTTCCTCGAGTTTCCGGTTGAGCTCCGCTTCCCTAGCCCTGGCACGCTCAAGACGCGCCTCCGTCTCCGCCAACCGGTCCCGGAGATTCTCCACAACTGCGGCGTTTTCATTGGCTGCTCGAGCCCGGGTCGGGGCGGTTAAGTCGTCCCTCGACGGCAATCGCTGACCGCCGTAACACATCTTTCTCTCACGAATCGGGTCGGGCTATCGACGGTTTTGCCGCTAAAATGGTTTGTGGAATGAGCACTAATCTCATCATCTGTGATAATGGTGTTTAATATTGGATTCATGTACCAACTCCACCGTTACGGGCCCCACCACCCCTGCTTCATATGGATTCGGATTGAATGAAAATGGGTCGAAACCCGTTTTACAGTTTTACATCAAGTTAAGGGTTAATCACATGTTCCGTTTCTTGAATTTTCACTAATTAATTTTTTGAAAAAAAATTATTTCAGATAATATGTTTGTTGTGTTATAAATATAATATATAAAATAAAGGAGACTAAAAAATACTCCGTAATATATAAAAAAATATACTCTAATCGAAAATTGACTTTCGTTTCATCAGTGAAACAAATAAGGCCCAGATCATCCAACCATTTGAAAATTAGAGCTATGAATGATATTAATTGGGAGATTAAAAATGCGCATCAAAAAAAAAAAAAACGTGCATGTGCATATTAAGCATTATGATGTATGCATATTGAGCATGTCACTATGTTGCACACAACATATGGTTAATATGCACACATGCATTTTTAATCCTTCCCATTAACATCATCCATAAATCTATTTTTTTTTAATATATGAGATTTGTTCTCATGAACTTATGGAAGGTTTAGCTCTCTCTCTCCCCCTCTCTCTCTCTCTCTCTCACACACACACACACATATATATATACATTGGGGATTATATGATTACTCTATCTTAGGTGAGAACTATATAAGTGCACACAATCTACTACACGAATGCACACAATTTATTTCAGGATTTTCACCGTCATTCATGCATACATGGAAGTAAATTGTATGGATTCATGTAATAGTAAATTGTACGGATTCATGTAGTAGATTGGATGCACTAGTTTGCAGGTTTTCACTTAAAGCATGTTTTTCATATGAACGTGCACACACACGCATACATATATAATTAAAATCAAATAAAAACTAGTTCTCTATTTTTTTATGGTTATAATTTTCTCCACATATTTCATTTCTTATAATTTTTTTTAAATGTCATCTCTTCATTTTTTTTATTTCCCAATTTTCACTTTCTAGTGTCTGTACAAGTACAACATAGATTTGACATACTAAACTTATGAAATGACGAATATGGAATAAATGCTCAATATCGTAATTATGTTCAAATAAATCTTAATCGCCAAGATTATGTTATGCGATAATATAATACGGAGTATAATTTTAAAGTGTTTCCCTTTGACAGGGTATATACTTTGAATTTTGACGGCCAAATACCAATTAACGAACCACCAACTACCAAGAGAGATACTCCATAGTCTACGCCAATAGAGCACAGAGATCCAGAGAAATTAGAAGCGAGATGGGGATGGCGGCGAAGGTGGCGCAGATGGATTGGCTGAGGGGCGAGATTCCGGTGGGAGATGATGATGAGGGGCCTCTGCTACTCTCCGACGACGGCAAGACTGGTCTTGTGCTCGTTGACATCGTCAACGGCTTCTGCACCGTCGGCGCTGGCAACCTGGTAAGCCGTAAACGCCTAAAAACATTATACTCATACATATATGCGGGTCTGAGTATCTCTTTTCGCTCTTCTGTTTGTCGGATTGTTAATATGAGTTTTTAATTCCTGATCCGGAAACGTTGAGGATGGCAGAGGGCAAAAAAATGACAAAATTTTTATTATAAATACTTGCTTTAGTTGGTCCAAAATAGTTGGAATTTTGTATTCTTCTGTTATTTATATAGTTATCATACGTGTTTGTGTATATACAATATTATACATGCATATATACATACATACAGCCTAGTCTCTTTCAACCTGTGAGAACATAATTTATTATCAGATCAATTGAAGCATGTGCTCCATCTAAACTAAAACGTGCTCCATCTCAAGTATATGCTCCATTTTAACTAAAAACCTAAGCTGATAGTTGAATTACCGATTTATGTTTATATATTATATGCTTAACATGATCAAGTATTCAAGTATATGGTTTTTAATTTATTGGAATTATTTTATTTTTCATTTTCAAGTATTGATAGTCAGTAATTCTGGACTGTGAATTTTTGGTTCACTATAGGCTCCACAAAAGCAGGATAAACAAATTGATAGAATGGTGGGTGAGGCAGTAAAGCTTGCCACCATGTTCTGCTGTAAAAAGAAATGGCCTGTTTTTGCTTTTCTTGACACTCATCATCCTGACATTCCTGAGCACCCATATCCTCCTCACTGCATAGCTGGAACTCCTGAAGCTGAATTGGTTCCTGGTAAACTCTATATATCTACCCATGAGTTTAGTTTGACTGCTTGAGATTGAATTTCCTTTTAATGTTTTCGTTTTTCAAATGACTTGCAGATTTGGTGTGGTTGGAGGATCAACCTAACGTGACGCTTCGCCGTAAGGGTTGTATTGATGGATTCCTTGGTTCTCTTGAGAGAGATGGCACCAATGTATTTGTAAACTGGGTGAAGAGCAACGGGATCAAATCCGTGAGTATTGTATTTGCTGTGTATCTGAAAGGGAAAATGAAATCATTTTCTTCCCTAATTGCGTTATTGTTCTATTGATGTGAACCTTTTCTGACACGTACTTCTTTATCAAGATATTGGTTCTAGGAATATGTACAGACATATGTGTTCTTGATTTCGTGTGTTCTACCTTATCTGCAAGAAACAGTGGGATGCTCTCCCCGCTGGAAGATGTGATCGTATATTCCCCTGGCTGTGCTACTTATGATCTTCCAGTTGATGTTGCTAAAAACATCAAAGGGGCGTTGCCTCATCCACAGGTAACCTCATCTCAGGAGTTTTTAAAATCTGAAGTGTATTTTAGGTGCCATTTTTTTTTCTGAAGAAAGAAAGGATTTTCAAAAGATACCATGATTCCTTTTCTACCAAACTCTAACCCAAACCGAGTTCGGATTGGGTACCTTCATTCTATTTCGATCTCCATCCATTCCTTAAATTCTTCACTGCCTACAGAAGTGAACTTGTTTAACTTTTGGATCAGAACATTTTTTTTTTCGTTTACAAATTCAGTGCTTCTGAAAGCGTTGTTTTGCGTTGCAGGAAATGATGCATCATATAGGCCTTTACATGGCCAAAGGGAGGGGAGCAAAGATAGTATCAGAAGTCTTATTCGAGACCCCGGAAGAAACCTAATCCTCAGATAATGGGGTGGGCTGCTTCTGCTTCTGCACAGATGTTCTAATGTTGGTTTGGTTGTCCCGATTAAGTTAAGATATGAGAAATGTCTAAACATGTATTGCTTAATGTATGGAGAATTGCTACTCTTGAATTATGGTATAGCATCAAATTGTTATTCTTTTTTACCTCTGTTTTTCATGGTTAAGCTGTTCGTTCAAATTATTGGAACAAGTGAACAACTATGTAATGAAAATTTCAGTGTACTGTTCTACTTGGTCAGATTAATATGAAACATGAGGAATGCAAATACTCATCTATTTTCACTACTGAACAACTTACATGATGATAATTGTAGTTTCAGTATCCAAATGTGTTGAAAATTATGAAATTTAGAAAAGAAAAAAAGGGTTTTACATCTATGCATGAATATATAATGTATAAGAACCTCAACAAGGAATGGGTTAAAACTTAAAAGGTTAAAAAAGAAAAAATTAATAGATCAAGAAAGATCTATAACAGCTCTTTCAAGCCCTGGTACTTTTTGTTGGGATTAAAGGATCCAAAAACAGATTTCTTCTGTTTCTTGGGGGGTTTGTTTCCAAAAATGAATGAGCCTAGAGGAATTTTATTTTTACTTGTTGAGTGTGTCAAGTTTGGTTTACCTCCACCAAGCCCAAACTCCTGGCCCAGCCTTTTGAGTGTCTTCTCCACATCCAATTGAAGTATGGTTACATGATCCACTCCTGCTTGCAGTTCCTCACTGACTTTGTTGTTTTCTTGCTTCATGTTCAGGACTTCACCTTGGAACTTTGCAGCTTGGTGACTGCTGAATTGGATTTCTTCGCCTTCAACTCCTTCTTTCAGAGCTTTCGTGATTTCCTCCTGGATGTGATACAGAGATGATGACCTGCGCTTAAGTTCATCCTTCAGTGCCACGCTTTGGTCTACCCATACTGTAAGTTCGGTGTGTATCTCCCTAAGGTGTTTGAATATTGGGCGGACCTCTGTTCTGAGATCTTGTGTCTCAACACAGTTTTCTTGCGTTGATTTCTTTTGTTTGACTTTGGATAGTTCATGCTGCAAATCCTGGACTGTTGTCTTGAATTTCTGTACCTGATGAAACGAGGAGCTGAACCTTAGCCAGAACTCCAGATTTTCGTCTAGTATTGCATCAATTTCCATCCGGAGCTTTTCTTCTACGGGGGAGAGCGCAGGTTTATGCATGGTGGGTATCTTGAAGTCATCATATTCATCATCATCATTATCCTCATCTTCTGAGGACTGGGTTCTTGATTCTGGTGCTTTTGCAGTTAGAACAGGTGCTGGTGGTGGTGGCTTCACTTCCTTTGATTCTTTGTTGTCAGCATTCACCTTTTGACGTAATTGGTGAATCTCTTCATCCCTCTTTGCAATTGCAGTTTTCAACTCCCTAATCTGCAATGTGAATTCAAACTCGCAGTCCCTATCTTTCTTCTCCATTTCTGCCAGCCTCTTCTTCAGCTCTTTATAACTCCTGAGAACCGTTTTATATTCTTTTAGCATAGCTCTTTCTTTGTCCCCCATCCCGTTCAACAATGCCTCCCGCCAGTCTGCATCATCTTCGTTATCCATGATTATTTCTGCTTCCTTCCTCGAATCACTATCTCCAGATTGAGGCGAAGTACTCGTCTCCGTCTTCTCAATTTTCTTTGATGCTGCTTTACTCCCAGTCTTCTCTATTGTCTTTGATCCTAATTTATCCAGAGTCTTCTCTATTGTCTTTGATCCTAATTTATCCAGAGTCTTCTCTATTGTCTTTGATCCTAATTTNATCGCTGACCGCCGTAACACATCTTTCTCTCACGAATCGGGTCGGGCTATCGACGGTTTTGCCGCTAAAATGGTTTGTGGAATGAGCACTAATCTCATCATCTGTGATAATGGTGTTTAATATTGGATTCATGTACCAACTCCACCGTTACGGGCCCCACCACCCCTGCTTCATATGGATTCGGATTGAATGAAAATGGGTCGAAACCCGTTTTACAGTTTTACATCAAGTTAAGGGTTAATCACATGTTCCGTTTCTTGAATTTTCACTAATTAATTTTTTGAAAAAAAATTATTTCAGATAATATGTTTGTTGTGTTATAAATATAATATATAAAATAAAGGAGACTAAAAAATACTCCGTAATATATAAAAAAATATACTCTAATCGAAAATTGACTTTCGTTTCATCAGTGAAACAAATAAGGCCCAGATCATCCAACCATTTGAAAATTAGAGCTATGAATGATATTAATTGGGAGATTAAAAATGCGCATCAAAAAAAAAAAAAACGTGCATGTGCATATTAAGCATTATGATGTATGCATATTGAGCATGTCACTATGTTGCACACAACATATGGTTAATATGCACACATGCATTTTTAATCCTTCCCATTAACATCATCCATAAATCTATTTTTTTTTAATATATGAGATTTGTTCTCATGAACTTATGGAAGGTTTAGCTCTCTCTCTCCCCCTCTCTCTCTCTCTCTCTCACACACACACACACATATATATATACATTGGGGATTATATGATTACTCTATCTTAGGTGAGAACTATATAAGTGCACACAATCTACTACACGAATGCACACAATTTATTTCAGGATTTTCACCGTCATTCATGCATACATGGAAGTAAATTGTATGGATTCATGTAATAGTAAATTGTACGGATTCATGTAGTAGATTGGATGCACTAGTTTGCAGGTTTTCACTTAAAGCATGTTTTTCATATGAACGTGCACACACACGCATACATATATAATTAAAATCAAATAAAAACTAGTTCTCTATTTTTTTATGGTTATAATTTTCTCCACATATTTCATTTCTTATAATTTTTTTTAAATGTCATCTCTTCATTTTTTTTATTTCCCAATTTTCACTTTCTAGTGTCTGTACAAGTACAACATAGATTTGACATACTAAACTTATGAAATGACGAATATGGAATAAATGCTCAATATCGTAATTATGTTCAAATAAATCTTAATCGCCAAGATTATGTTATGCGATAATATAATACGGAGTATAATTTTAAAGTGTTTCCCTTTGACAGGGTATATACTTTGAATTTTGACGGCCAAATACCAATTAACGAACCACCAACTACCAAGAGAGATACTCCATAGTCTACGCCAATAGAGCACAGAGATCCAGAGAAATTAGAAGCGAGATGGGGATGGCGGCGAAGGTGGCGCAGATGGATTGGCTGAGGGGCGAGATTCCGGTGGGAGATGATGATGAGGGGCCTCTGCTACTCTCCGACGACGGCAAGACTGGTCTTGTGCTCGTTGACATCGTCAACGGCTTCTGCACCGTCGGCGCTGGCAACCTGGTAAGCCGTAAACGCCTAAAAACATTATACTCATACATATATGCGGGTCTGAGTATCTCTTTTCGCTCTTCTGTTTGTCGGATTGTTAATATGAGTTTTTAATTCCTGATCCGGAAACGTTGAGGATGGCAGAGGGCAAAAAAATGACAAAATTTTTATTATAAATACTTGCTTTAGTTGGTCCAAAATAGTTGGAATTTTGTATTCTTCTGTTATTTATATAGTTATCATACGTGTTTGTGTATATACAATATTATACATGCATATATACATACATACAGCCTAGTCTCTTTCAACCTGTGAGAACATAATTTATTATCAGATCAATTGAAGCATGTGCTCCATCTAAACTAAAACGTGCTCCATCTCAAGTATATGCTCCATTTTAACTAAAAACCTAAGCTGATAGTTGAATTACCGATTTATGTTTATATATTATATGCTTAACATGATCAAGTATTCAAGTATATGGTTTTTAATTTATTGGAATTATTTTATTTTTCATTTTCAAGTATTGATAGTCAGTAATTCTGGACTGTGAATTTTTGGTTCACTATAGGCTCCACAAAAGCAGGATAAACAAATTGATAGAATGGTGGGTGAGGCAGTAAAGCTTGCCACCATGTTCTGCTGTAAAAAGAAATGGCCTGTTTTTGCTTTTCTTGACACTCATCATCCTGACATTCCTGAGCACCCATATCCTCCTCACTGCATAGCTGGAACTCCTGAAGCTGAATTGGTTCCTGGTAAACTCTATATATCTACCCATGAGTTTAGTTTGACTGCTTGAGATTGAATTTCCTTTTAATGTTTTCGTTTTTCAAATGACTTGCAGATTTGGTGTGGTTGGAGGATCAACCTAACGTGACGCTTCGCCGTAAGGGTTGTATTGATGGATTCCTTGGTTCTCTTGAGAGAGATGGCACCAATGTATTTGTAAACTGGGTGAAGAGCAACGGGATCAAATCCGTGAGTATTGTATTTGCTGTGTATCTGAAAGGGAAAATGAAATCATTTTCTTCCCTAATTGCGTTATTGTTCTATTGATGTGAACCTTTTCTGACACGTACTTCTTTATCAAGATATTGGTTCTAGGAATATGTACAGACATATGTGTTCTTGATTTCGTGTGTTCTACCTTATCTGCAAGAAACAGTGGGATGCTCTCCCCGCTGGAAGATGTGATCGTATATTCCCCTGGCTGTGCTACTTATGATCTTCCAGTTGATGTTGCTAAAAACATCAAAGGGGCGTTGCCTCATCCACAGGTAACCTCATCTCAGGAGTTTTTAAAATCTGAAGTGTATTTTAGGTGCCATTTTTTTTTCTGAAGAAAGAAAGGATTTTCAAAAGATACCATGATTCCTTTTCTACCAAACTCTAACCCAAACCGAGTTCGGATTGGGTACCTTCATTCTATTTCGATCTCCATCCATTCCTTAAATTCTTCACTGCCTACAGAAGTGAACTTGTTTAACTTTTGGATCAGAACATTTTTTTTTTCGTTTACAAATTCAGTGCTTCTGAAAGCGTTGTTTTGCGTTGCAGGAAATGATGCATCATATAGGCCTTTACATGGCCAAAGGGAGGGGAGCAAAGATAGTATCAGAAGTCTTATTCGAGACCCCGGAAGAAACCTAATCCTCAGATAATGGGGTGGGCTGCTTCTGCTTCTGCACAGATGTTCTAATGTTGGTTTGGTTGTCCCGATTAAGTTAAGATATGAGAAATGTCTAAACATGTATTGCTTAATGTATGGAGAATTGCTACTCTTGAATTATGGTATAGCATCAAATTGTTATTCTTTTTTACCTCTGTTTTTCATGGTTAAGCTGTTCGTTCAAATTATTGGAACAAGTGAACAACTATGTAATGAAAATTTCAGTGTACTGTTCTACTTGGTCAGATTAATATGAAACATGAGGAATGCAAATACTCATCTATTTTCACTACTGAACAACTTACATGATGATAATTGTAGTTTCAGTATCCAAATGTGTTGAAAATTATGAAATTTAGAAAAGAAAAAAAGGGTTTTACATCTATGCATGAATATATAATGTATAAGAACCTCAACAAGGAATGGGTTAAAACTTAAAAGGTTAAAAAAGAAAAAATTAATAGATCAAGAAAGATCTATAACAGCTCTTTCAAGCCCTGGTACTTTTTGTTGGGATTAAAGGATCCAAAAACAGATTTCTTCTGTTTCTTGGGGGGTTTGTTTCCAAAAATGAATGAGCCTAGAGGAATTTTATTTTTACTTGTTGAGTGTGTCAAGTTTGGTTTACCTCCACCAAGCCCAAACTCCTGGCCCAGCCTTTTGAGTGTCTTCTCCACATCCAATTGAAGTATGGTTACATGATCCACTCCTGCTTGCAGTTCCTCACTGACTTTGTTGTTTTCTTGCTTCATGTTCAGGACTTCACCTTGGAACTTTGCAGCTTGGTGACTGCTGAATTGGATTTCTTCGCCTTCAACTCCTTCTTTCAGAGCTTTCGTGATTTCCTCCTGGATGTGATACAGAGATGATGACCTGCGCTTAAGTTCATCCTTCAGTGCCACGCTTTGGTCTACCCATACTGTAAGTTCGGTGTGTATCTCCCTAAGGTGTTTGAATATTGGGCGGACCTCTGTTCTGAGATCTTGTGTCTCAACACAGTTTTCTTGCGTTGATTTCTTTTGTTTGACTTTGGATAGTTCATGCTGCAAATCCTGGACTGTTGTCTTGAATTTCTGTACCTGATGAAACGAGGAGCTGAACCTTAGCCAGAACTCCAGATTTTCGTCTAGTATTGCATCAATTTCCATCCGGAGCTTTTCTTCTACGGGGGAGAGCGCAGGTTTATGCATGGTGGGTATCTTGAAGTCATCATATTCATCATCATCATTATCCTCATCTTCTGAGGACTGGGTTCTTGATTCTGGTGCTTTTGCAGTTAGAACAGGTGCTGGTGGTGGTGGCTTCACTTCCTTTGATTCTTTGTTGTCAGCATTCACCTTTTGACGTAATTGGTGAATCTCTTCATCCCTCTTTGCAATTGCAGTTTTCAACTCCCTAATCTGCAATGTGAATTCAAACTCGCAGTCCCTATCTTTCTTCTCCATTTCTGCCAGCCTCTTCTTCAGCTCTTTATAACTCCTGAGAACCGTTTTATATTCTTTTAGCATAGCTCTTTCTTTGTCCCCCATCCCGTTCAACAATGCCTCCCGCCAGTCTGCATCATCTTCGTTATCCATGATTATTTCTGCTTCCTTCCTCGAATCACTATCTCCAGATTGAGGCGAAGTACTCGTCTCCGTCTTCTCAATTTTCTTTGATGCTGCTTTACTCCCAGTCTTCTCTATTGTCTTTGATCCTAATTTATCCAGAGTCTTCTCTATTGTCTTTGATCCTAATTTATCCAGAGTCTTCTCTATTGTCTTTGATCCTAATTTATCCAGAGTCTTCTCATTTTTCTTTGATGCAAATTTATCCAGAGTCTTCTCATTTTTCTTTGATGCAAATTTATCCAGAGTCTTCTCATTTTTCTTTGATGCAAATTTATCCAGAGTCTTCTCAATTTTCTTTGGTGCTGCTTTATCCAGAGTCTCCTCAATTTTCTTTGATGCTGCATCTTCCTCTTCTTTTTTAGCAACAGTAGCAGCTGCATTGGGATCTTGCTTTTCAGCTTCTGTTTTAACTTCTTGCTCTCCTCCTGTTACAGAGGAGGCATTGGGATCTTGCTTTTCAGCTTCTGTTTTAACTTCTTGCTCTCCTCCTGTTACAGAGGAGGCACTGGAGGTTGAAGTTAAAGAATGATCGCCTGAACCCAGAGGATCTTCTGCTTTCTTTTCAATATTTTCCTTTGGATCGAATTCAGAAAGGGACTCGGCTTCACTTTGTGGTGAATCTGTACCCTCCTCCTCTTCGTCTTCCTCGTCTGATTTCACAGTATTCAGTTTCTCAGACAATTGATCAAGATTGCAGCGTGCTTCAGCAATGCTAGTCCTGAGGGTGCTGTTGTGGTTTTCAAGATCTTGGTTTATATTCCTGATATCATTCCACCTTTTCTCTATATCCTCTACTTGGGTGGTGAGATTTTCTTTGGAGACTGTTGTTGTTGCCTTGTTGACCTCCTCAAAGTTCTTAATCTTTTTCTGGAAATCAACGGCTTCTCCTCTCAATCTGTCTATCAGAATTGTCTGAGTAGAAACTGTAGTTTCCATGTTTACCACTTTATTCACAAGCCCGTCAATCTTCTCTACTAGTTGAGTCACAGTGAGAGATTCAATGGAGTTTCCATCAAGCTGTTCCTTGATTTTCTCCTGCAATGATTCTATGGCTTCACTCACTTCTTTTCTCGAGGTTTCTGACTTGTAAACCAGGTCACTAGTGCCTTTTTCGCTTGATTCCGTCTTCTGATTAAAAAGATCCGGAATCTCGAGAGAATTCATCCTCTTGCGAGCGTCTTCAAGCTTCTTGTATTCTTCTTTCGCCTCTCTCGCGGCTCTCACCTGCTTCTCCAGCAGCTCCGCTAGGGTTTCTCGGCATGATTTCAGCGCGGTTTCCGCCATCAAAGTCCGCGCCTCCTCGTCCTCGATCGCCTTACTCACCCCGAATTCGTCCTGCAATTTGCACACTCTCTGCTGCATTTCATCGATCTGATTCTCCATCCCCTTGTACCTGGCTTGCCCGCTCTGGAACGAATTCTTCACGAACTCCTTCGAGGTTTGCAGCTTCAGAATCTCCTTCTGCAGCTTATCGATCTCCTCGGTTGCTTGGTTCATCGTCAGTCCCGATTTCGGAGTAGTTTTCTTCACAATCTCCGGCGTCTCCGGTTTCTTCGGCTGCAGTTTGTTAGACACGGCCGCGGTTGTTATAACCACTTTCAGTTTCTTAGCCGGCGCCTTCGGGATGTTCGTCCCCGGGCGCTGGACTGGCCGGAAGTTCCGGCGGGCTTTAGGTGAGCCGAACTCCTCGTCTTCATCCATCTCCATCTGAAATTGTTCAGGGCAGAGAGTGGCTAGAGTATGGTTTGCGCTCTGCAAATCCTTGGATAACTTGTCGTACCTCTCCGCCAACGACCTAAAAGCGCGATAAGATTCTTCGATGAAGTTTATAAGCTCCGGCCGTCTCTTGTAGTACATCTCTGCTCTTTTTGCAAACGAGTCTCCGTCTTCAGAAATGAGCTTCACCATGTGAAACACCTTTTCCTCCATATCTGCATTGCCATCAAACCTCAGTTTTCACGTATACTAAGTTACTAACCAGGGGGAAAGTTAATGACGATGATCATGATGAAGCTATGAAGATTTTCACATGATTAAAAAGAAAAGAATCCTCCTAATCTTAATCTTTATTGTTCATTAATACATTATTCAAAAAAAAAAAAAAACAAATTTGCACATATCACCATACAAAAAATCCAAACAACACCATCAATTTCCACAAGCGTCCTCAATGATTTTGAATGCAAATACAAACTTCGAAATTTATTTCGATGTTACTGTGAATTTTATAGTTCATTTTCAAATTTTTCAGAAAGAAAATTTGATCATATAGTGTAAGCATACCTTGAAGGCTCTCTTCAAGCCATTTGGATTGCTTAGTCCTAATGTGGCTTGCCCACCACCATGAGTAGGCATTGCTTGCAGCCCTTTGTAACATCTTTTCCCAATCTCCTTTGTTTTTTTTTTCAATCTAAACAATAAATTATGTATTGAAACTCTTCCCCCATCATATAAAAACAAGAGGAAGAAAAGAAGTTGAAGAAACAAGACAATTAAGAAAACAAAACTGTCAAAAGCTAGATTTGTTTTTGGGAGAAGGAAAATGGTGATTGCAGTAAGGTCGCTTTGGCTAACTACGCCTAATGGTGTGGAGTAATTTTTGCTCCAAAATATGTGTGTTACCCTTAGCCCCAAATTATTTCATTTTTTTTTATATAAAAAGGTGTGGAGAATATTTCTTTTGTTTTTTTTTTTTCCTTTTTCAAGGATTTTTTTTTTATGTTTACCATAAATGTATGCATATATATACAGCATGTTGTGTAAGATAAGTTGTGAAGACGGGAGTCATTACCTTTATTTATATGTCCAATTCATTATGAGAATTCTTCCAGTATTATTATTTCATTCCCAAGATTCGAATTTGATACATTTCTAAATGGGAATTGGGAACTATGCCTTTAATTAATTTAAATTTTTGTAATTTCTTCTTTCTTTAAAAATTGTATAAAGAAATGAGGTATATGAGTATATCCAAATGAAAACAATTTTTAATGAAAATAACACTAATTAAAAAAATTTCTTTTAATAAATGGGACCAATTCTTGTGAAAATCTTTTCTTTTTTTTTTTTTAAATCATTGATAATAATAAATAGAGTAAATCTTGTGTGAGACCCGTAATACTTTTTAGTTAAAATATAATACTTTTTTATACATTTAACTAAAATGTATTACACTTCTCACCATAAAATGATCTCACATAAAATTATTTTAATCAAAGTTGTGCACATTGGCATTAACCATGTCACGATGTACATCCTCTTAAATATTTTTTTCAAGTCAGAATGTGAGGAACCCTTGAAGTTGGAGATTCAACCTTTTGATGGAAGAAGAGCGTAAGACACACTATTTTTTTAACACATAACAATTAACAAGGATAGTAGCAATGTTGTTTCATTGGTCCTGAGATCAGAAGAAAGAGTTGTATTCACAAAGCAAGTAACAAGTCTCAAGCATAGGCATGTTTCCATATATTTACAGCAGCTGTATTCACACTAAAGAATCAACAAGATCTGCCAATTTCCACTCATCCAGTCTACACTACAGGGTAATCTGAGAATCAAAGTATACTGCAATCAGTCCTGAGATACAAGTTCATGCATTATCATCACCAGATCGAAAGCGCTTCACCCCTTCCTCGTCGGTCCCTTCAAAAACCGTTGACATTGATGCAGATCTGACAGGTCGCTGTAACTCTAATCTAATAAAGAAACGATAGTAGTCCTAATCGCGTGGAGACCAACCGTGCAGCGGCTTCAAAAATTATTTAGCGAGGAAAGCCACTGCTCCATGTATTCCTTGGCATCTGCACATAGCATGCAAAATATATGTTAGTTGAGAGGATTCAATGGCAGTGAAGAAGAAACGGGTGAAGATTTGACCCAATTCAAGAATCATCAATTAAATCCACCAACTCAAACAATCAATGATAGAAACATCAAATGGCTTTTCAGCAATGCAAGAGACATTTCAAGAACCAAAGTGATTTGATCACACAAGACAAAACTCAAAAGCGCATTCATGGCAATGTAATGAAAAAGAAGTGGGGTCCCTTCTCAACTCTCACACAACATGTTCATCTTGATCGAATGTGAACCACAATTTTGGATGGGTTTGATAAAAACACAAAATTATAATGTAATTCAACGAGATAACATCACCCGAGCTCCAAACTAGCTCTGTCTTGCGTAAACCTTCTCCATCAAATACAGTTTGATACTACCATGGCAGGTCAAAGCAGTAACATGTAGGATGAAAATAAAAACAAAACCAATAAGGATAAAGATGAAACGATAAATTTAGTAGGAATAGTAATAGTACAAGATCAACATGCAATTTACTCGTAACTCATACAAGGACCAAGGAGTACGGACCATTATACATCATAGTAATAAGAATCTCGATCAAAGCAACTTTCATCTGATATAATGCAGGAAGCAAGCCTAACAGTTCAACATTACACCAATAAAAAGTCCATAAGATGTTTCAACTATCAAGATACAAATAGCATCAAATTTTGTGATTTCTGCAGCTTGGTATAACAAGATTTCTAGTAAATATGTTTTCGCAGCAGCATGTATATATATAGAAAATATAGTAACTTTTCATATTAACCCAAAAAAGCATCTAATAACAACAAATTAAAGCTAAAAGCAGCTCCTACCAGTAGAGTACTCAATAGGAAGGCTCTTAATGGCACTCGAAAACCGATTACTTGACTCCTCCTCAACCTCGAGTGCCTTGCATCCATTCCGATAGCAAGGAACCAGCACCCCAAAACTATCCTCGGCCTCGTCATCACTCTGGAAACCAGGGGCATGAGGTTCTAGCCACCCAATTGACCAGTCCGAGTCATCGGATTCGGATCCAGTTAAACAGGCACCATCAGATGGCACCAACACCATATCATACTCCTTATCTACCCTTCTCCTCTCTTCCCTACTCTTCCATTTTCTCTTCACCTTCCTAGATGGAGAGGTCACATTGGGGCCGGGACCCCTCACCGGATTGAACTTCAAACTATCGCCTTGCTCCCGGAACCCGAACCCCCAATCTTGCACAGAAGACCCACTAGGTGCAGGCTCTTTATCTTTTCCACCCCACCACCACCATGTGAAACGAGACAGAGAAACAGCCATTTCTTCAGATATGAGTAGAATTCGTTTAAAAACAATCCAAATATAAGTCCCAAGAACTGAATTCCATGATCATCAACAAAACATTCCAATGGAGCAAAACAAAACAAACCAAAACCAACAACTATCAGACAACAAAAATTCGTGGAAAAAGTAGGGTTTCAGTAAGATGATACAATACAGCTACTTCAAAAAACCAAATCATTCATCCATCCACCAATTCAGGCCAAATTTTTGCAGTAATTCACCTCCAATCCATCAACACACCAGCTCATTTCAGTCGGAATCAAAATTCCAAAACAATCTTCTTGAATACACTTCAAAGTTTTCACACATACGTGGACTCTGCTTAGCACTCCGAAAATTCAAAAACAAATCAGTAACAATGAAATGATTTGAGAAACATTGACAAACAATAAAATATACGGAGTATTAATTAATGAATTAGTTAAAGGGAATGATTGATTAGGGGACAAAATTGGGAAAATCCCACATTCAGGTCATCAACAAAGACTCTAACTTTCACTAACCCAACGCAGAAAGCTGGAAAATTTTAGACGGTGAAACCACCGGAAACAATGAATCTCTCGCCTGGAAGTGAACCGAGACTAAAAACCCTATCTTTCTCCCTCAAACCTCCAATCCCATTTCCCAATCCCCAGTCCCTCTCTTCTCTCGGAGACCACAACCACCCCTGCAATTACTGATATGGAGGCTACATATAAGCATCAGACGTGTACAAATATTTTGCACAAATCCCAACTTTTTTGCCAATTGCAGTTTTTCGTGAATTGAAATAATTATTTAGAGATTAAAAAAAAACAAAAAAACAAAAAAACAATGACTCCGTAATCCGTATATACAATATTTTAACAAGGAAGTTATGAACGTGGGATGAGATCATAGTATCTGTCAAATCATTTTCCAATATATTGAAAACCTGCATTATATTGACTATTGGAAACCGGTGAACCGTCGGATTGGAACAAAACTACAAAAATGGAAGAATTTGATGACATGGCTGACCTTCCTTGCTCTCCAAGGATCCCAATCAGTCAACCCAAAGAAAAAAATACTCTCCATACATTAAATTATATTGTTTTTTGTAGTACTTTTATTGGCTCCCGCTGATTAAAGCATAAAATTTTAATATGATTGTTGAGAGCCAATATTAAAATTAAAATCTTGTGATCATCAAATTAATTGTCAATTAACTCTCAGAGTTATTTCTCGAGTATTGAATTTTTATCTTATTTATGATTGCTTGCTGAGATAAAAATGAAGGTGTATTTATGTGTATATTATGGTTTTATTATATCAAGCTTGCCCTAAACATACTCTTGAACGCCAAGCAACCAAATATATATGGATTAAAATGGACATTATGTACACATCTTATCTTCTTCAGCAGTACAAAATGTGCACATCTTGTCATCAATTTATTGTCGGATATGTGGACTTTGAGAGTAATGTCTGACCCTTTCAATGATTTGATTATGGATTGACAGATTGTAGTGCTTGCTTAACCTTTTTATTGTTTTTGGTTGCATATGGCATATCTACACTTGAAGGTGGGGCAAAAAGAAAAAAAAATGGGAAATTTATTTTTAAGAAGTAATTATTGCTAAATTTTATTTGAGAAATAGTAAAAAAAACAAATAAAGTAGGTGTCAAAGACCTTGTGATCAAGCAGTATAAAGTGACTCTCTCAAATGGTAGGTTATGAGTTTGAGACTTAGTAGAGGCGATATTGACTCGTTGGACTTAACTCTGGCCGTCTCAACTCCGATGTCATCCCTGAATCAAAGTGTGTCATGTTATCAAGGAGTAAATCTTTTATCCCAAATGGTGCAAAAAAATAAACAAATGCCAAGAAAAGCAATGAATTCATTTTCCATTTGAATAATTTCTCAAAAAAAAATTCTTCCAAAAAAACATTTTCCTATGAATCAAACAAGTCATAAAGGTTGAAAACCTTTAATAATACAAATCATACTAACATACAGTATGTAATATGAAGTATATACGGAAATGACACTTTTGACCACAAATTATTTCACTTTTGAAAGAGAAATTTTCACTTTTGGTTTCTTGACTATTGTATATGAATCATACGGAATATTTGGTACTTGATTATTACAAATTTTTAATTAGGTGCATGACTATGTAATTTGTATCACATTTAGTCATATCGTCCAATTTATCGATCAACTATTGCCGAAAGAGCTCATTCCAAAAGGAGCAGTGCATTTGCTTATTCTGGAAGGATCACTACATTTACTTATTCTGGAATGAGCACTCCCGACAATAATTGGTAAAAAAATTGAACAGTAAGATCAAATGTGATACAAATTACATAGGCATGTACATAATTAGAAAATTTTAATAGTCAATAACCAAATGTGATTCATGTATAATAGTCATGAGATCAAAAGTAAAATTTAGACACTTTAGGAATTTTGGCCTCTATCAATTAATTTAAACAAATTTAGTTGTTTAATTGTCCATGATGTTACACTTTTAGTTATCGTCTCGTTGGCGTTATATAATTGCTAAGCTCCACTAACTTTATTTATAGTTCAAGGTTTAATTATACGTTTATGCATAGTTCAGTGGCTTATTTGACACTTATTTCAAAAAATTAATTCGCAAGTAGAATTACATTTTGGTATATAATTGATACTTTGATAGTGCTATTTACCTTTTTTTTAAAGAGTTAATTACAATTCTTGTCATAGATTTATAGATGGCAATTCATTTTTAATTTTATCTCTATTTGGTCATAGTATTATTGTGGACTTATGGCACAACAATTTTTTGTTCTCTATCATCAAAATCATTTAAATTTTAATTAAAAAAATCAAAATATTCTTATATTTAATAATATTTTAATAAGTTTATTAATAGAGAATAAAAATAGTGATACCATAAAAATATTATGATAAAATAATGTTGTAAAAAAAAAATTACCTATAAATTATAGGGAAAAAAATTATACCTAACCAACACGTGTTGGACTTCTCCAATAGAAAACCCATTTTCTGTTTCAATGTTTTTTCTTTTTTGGCCTCCCCTGCAACTCTGCAAGCTCCAGCAATCCAGCATCAGCAACTATTATATTGTTGAATTAATCAATTCGAAATTACTGATCCTGTTCATACTTCATACGACGCCATTTACCTCGCTTCATCATCGCCTCTTCTACAATCTCCTCTGTGATCTCCTTCTACAATACCCCAAATCTCAAGGTCCGTACTTCATTCCTCTTCCCCTTCATTTTCTTTCCTTCAATCATTATTCTTTGTCTATATTTCATCCACAATCGATATAAGCAACTAACAAAGTTTAACGCCATGATTTGAATAGAAGAATCGAATTTATAGCTCAAAATGCTTGGGCTTCAGTTGAAAACTTGAAATACGTACTGTTTTTTTTCAAAGTTAAAACAATGCAGCTAAAAATTTGGGAATTTTTGTACTTTTATGTGAAATTGAAGCAGATCTAGTTCTGCACATGAATTGGAACTGAACCTTGAGTGGTGGGAAGACTATCATCTTATGCTGTTGAAATTCTACTGCACCGTTACTTTAGTGTGACAATGCAGGCAGTTGATTCTTTTAAATTATCCCATGATTTGGGAATTTGCAATAATTGGCGGCATCACAGATTCTCTGTACAGGTATTATTGTTATCATGCTTTTTTTTATGTTTTAGCATGCTACGCTGGTAATGTAATATTGGCATTATTTCCACTGTAACTGTGAACAGTTTAGGGCCCCTAATTCCTTTTGAAGTTAAGGATTAGAATCCATAGTAAACTAGGGGACTTGTTGACACAGAAACTGGGTATTAATAACTGTTTCTAGCATTCTGTATTCTATGGTTTTTGGACTGAGAAAAAGTTTTAAGACATCTGGTTTTTATTTTTTAATTTTTGCATGCAATTGATAAATTGTTGCCTACATTTTCAGAAGCAGTATCATTGGAGCATTCATATCGCAAAGAGGTTACAATTTCAAAGACATTCTCTTCAATACAGATACTATCAGTTTAGGTGTAATTCATTATTAACACCAAGTCAACCTGTTGACATTCCATGTATAAAGAATGTTGTTGTAACATTAACAAGGTAATTCTTCTTTTGTATCAACATATATGGGCTATGCTTACATTAGATAGGCTTTGATTTCATCCTTTCATTGTTAAAAGCCCTTGATTGATTTGTTATCTACAACTTAACAGTGCATTGTGCATGGGTTGCTATGGCAAGAACAGAATTTGTCACCTCCAGAATTTGATTAACACATTTCATGCCATTGCCCAATTTATTTTAACTAAATGCATTTCTTGATTCATGATTTCATGCAGACCTTGTAATTGTTTACAAATTAGCAGTCTTTTTCTTAAGTTGATTCCAGCAGTTGGTACGATTGTTTTTGGTATATGGGGTCTAGGACCACTCCTACACCAAAGTAGAAATGTATTCCTTCAGGTAAGTCTCTGTCCTCAAATCCACTCCTTTTCTGGATAACCCAGTTTAGATTACAATGTGTGTCCTAAAATCTGCAGAAGAGTGACAGTAGTTGGGGCAAGAGTGGCACATATCGCTTTATGACCTCTTACCTTCAACCTTTGGTGTTGTGGACTGGAGCAATGCTATTCTGCAGGTCAGTTAGTGCAATTGCATTGCCTTGTCTCATGCAAAAAAAAGTAAATACATAAATAATAGTGTTGCCTTTTGGTTACTTTATTCTCTGGTTTTTTCTTCTTACAGAGCATTGGATCCAATGGTGCTTCCAACAGAAGCTAGCCAAATTGTTAAGCAACGACTTCTGAATTTTATCAGATCACTATCGACAGTATTAGCTTTTGCTTATTGTTTATCTAGGTGAGGGATATATCATTCAGTGCTTCTCATGTTGAAAGCTCCTAACTTGGTTAAATCATTAGACTTACTGGTCCTCTGATAAAGTTTTTCACTTTTTAGAGGACTGAGCATCTTGAATATTTACTGCAGTGTAATTCAGCAGGTGCAAAAGTTTTTCATGGCTACGATTGATCCCACTGATACTAAAAATGTACATCCTAGAGCTTTTCATCCATTTCTTTCATATACATATGCATTGATCAACTAAATGTAAAACTTGCCAAAGACCTTATAGTCTAACAGTATTAGTTTGTAGCACTAGGTACGAAGTCTCAGGTTCAATCATCATTACATTCAGATGTATTAAAAAACTAAATATAAAATTCTGATACTATTGCAACCTTCATCACTAGCTTAAGTTTTGTGCGATTGAACATTTGGACCATTTTTTCTGGTGGGGTGGTGGTGGTTGGGAGGTGGGAGGTGGGGATTTCTCTGCTTGAAAGGCTTGCACATTCAAGTATTCAACTTTATTTTCATGAATATACTGCTCTACAGATTTTCACAATATGTATGTCTAATGTGTTCTTGTTTGCAGATGGGATTCCAGTTTGCAGGAACAGCTGTATACTCTGCAGTATGGATAGCAGCAGTGTCATTGTTTATGGAGTTGCTAGGTTTCTCTACCCAGAAGTTGCTAACTGCTGGAGGGCTTGGGACAGTCATGCTGACTCTTGCTGGTCGTGAGGTATGTTTCAAACCTTATTCTTGCGTATTTGACTAGCATTAAGCCATTAACTTCAATCGAGCCCATCTTAGAACAGGGGCATGTGGATATTTAGTTTGTTATGTTCTCTTTGCTGATGAAGATGTTGGTTCAATTATTTTGTCATGTCCAGATCCTCACCAATTTCCTTTCTGGCGTAATGATCCATGCAACTCGGCCATTTGTCGTGAATGATGTGATTCATACTAAGATTGAAGGCTGTGAGGTCTCTGGAGCTGTTGAGGTTTGTCTATTAATCTACTATTCTTGTATTACAACTGCTTTAGTTGATTATGCATCCAAATATAAATAGCTTTAGAATGAAAAAGAGATTCTTTGCTCTACAACTCATATTTTAATTTCTAGAATGTGAGTTATGTTATATTGTTTAAGTAGCAAATATCAAGCAATTCGTTTTGCTGATGACTTTAAGTTAGGAGTCCATAGTGCCTCTATAAAACATTATTATTCTCCATGTGCCACTTTCCTGTGAGTTCTTAAAATAAAATGCACTATTCTTGGCAGCACATAGGTTGGTGGTCACCAACAATTATAAGAGGTGAAGATCGTGAAGCTGTTTATATTCCAAACCACCAGTTCACAGTTAATATTGTGAGGAATCTTAGCCGTAAAAGCCATTGGCGTATAAAAACTCACCTGGCTATCAGTCATCTGGATTTCAATAAGATTAATGTAAGTTTGTTAAAACAGAATTTGAACTGAGTTACGGTTGCTCAAGGGCAGTAAGATTTTATGGCTCATATTACGGTTGGGGATACTATCTTTGTGCAGAATATTGTTGCTGACATGCGGAAAGTTTTGGCAAAGAATCCTCAAATAGAACAAAAGAAGTTGCATAAAAGAGTATTTCTGGAAAATATTAACCCTGAAAACCAGGCCCTGATGGTCAGTTTAAATGTTAATATGACATTTTGTTCTTTCTTTTAAAGTTTATCCTGCTTTCATATTTTACCCGAAATGTGCAGATCCTGGTATCTTGCTTTGTTAAGACCTCACGCGTAGAAGAGTACCTCTGTGTCAAGGTGAGCACACATTCCTACTGTCCTACCAAATTTACTGCTATGTTAGCTTTAATTGTTTTGGCCAAGAACATTGGAAAACTGACATTTTTTTGCCAAAAACTAGGAAGCAATGCTGTTGGATCTACTCAGAGTTATTCGACACCACCAAGCTCGACTCGCTACTCCCATCCACACGGTGCAGAGAGTTAGCGATGAAGACTTAGGTTACATTCCATATGTTGATCCTGCCTATCATGGAGCAGCATCATCAAAGCGTCCAATGCTACTTCCTGAGCGCCATTATAAATTCAAGGGAGATCAGACAAAACCCACATCAGTGCAAGAAAATGGTGAGGGTGACACCAAGACTACTGAGCAGGCAACACATGACAAGAAACCTGGTATCGCGAATAGAGTAGCTCATTCCAAATTTCATGATGTTGATGATGTCATGGAAGACCATAAAGGTACAAACAAAACTTCATCTGATGCCGAGCAGCACAGTAATGCAACACTGAAAGCAACCTCAGAAACAACCTCCAAAACCGACCAAAAGTCTGGTATTGTGTCAAGTTCTGATTCTGGTGATCCACAAGACATCTCCGTCAACAAACAGCAAAAGAAACTAAGTAGGGGAAGTGTTCTTTCGGCCACATTGCCAGAGAGTAGAAGAGAAGCATTAACGTCACAGCCATCATCAAAGCCAGCCTTAGAAGACAATATAGTTCTTGGTGTTGCTCTGCAGGGTTCAAAACAAACCCTCCCCATCAAAGAGGGGATAAAGCCATCCCCATACCAGGCAGAAGCGAAGGAACTTGCTATTTCTCATAGTAGCAATGGCTCCATCGTTGCAAAACCAGATAAGCAAGAGAATCATCAATATCCAGACAGTTCGAGTATTACGACTGTTGATTAGTTGGAAAAGCAGGAATAGCATGGGCTTTGCACTAGGCTACTCGTTATATTTCATGATTAAAATTATATTGGTGCTTCATGATTAAGCATGTGTATCTAATGATGTTGCTGATTTAGGTTATTCAAGATCATTTGTTTGATTGTGACAATCTAGAAAAGCTATTTAATGAAATATTTGTGTACCAAGCAATAAACCTAAGTATACACAATCTCTCCCACCACTGAACACTGAAATTATAGTAAAAGATGAATGTTTTCTATATAAATGAACTAAGAGTGGGTGGTGTTTTATTCTCTGACTATTACACGGCAAAAATAAAATGCTCCGGTCACGGATAACAAGGAGTAACAAATAATATAACATCTATACGGCCAAAACCACACATCCATTGGTAAAAGTAACTTCAAGCCTCGCACATGCAATTGGGAGCAGGGTATGTATATAGAGATTGACCTGGTTTGCGAAGTCTGATCTGCCCTTGTCGGTTTGTATGTCCTTCAACCACCGCCTCTTTGAACTCCGGCCAGCTCAGGTTTTTGTTTAGGAAAAGCTGACCTAGCAGTTGCATGTTGGGCCTTATCGTCTTTGAATTATAGTAAGTTCTATGTCCCGCCTGTAAATTTCACAATGTAGTGAGAACAGCAATATGCAAACCGAGTCTTAGTCTTTGTTAGTATAAGACTATTGATGTCAAATCTGTTTAAGATCAAACATCTACGCGTAATAATCCAAATCCATATAAAGGAAAGAAAAAGAGAGATATAGATCAAGTGCTTACCATTGCATTATGCATATTTCCGGGTGATGCCGAAATGAAAATATCACTATGCATGCCAACATAGTAATCTACTGCAGCAAGCAAGGAGGCCTTTCCTTTTATAAGGGCTCTTTCCTCCGAAGTGGCAAGGCTCTTCTTGTCCTCCATCAATGGAAACAAACTTCTTAATGGTGAAATCCTGGCTTCCCCACCATAAACCTACAAAATGTGACATCAACGACAATTAAACAACACCAAGAGAACTACATATATTAAAACAAACAATCCAGCGCCACGAAGAGGGAAGGGGTAGTTTTCCAGACCTTATGGGAGGCAAGATATAATCGAGTATTGTTGCCAAATCCCAAAGCAGCTAGCAACAATCCAACTTCTTCTGGGGTCAATGGACAGCGGCCCTGACTCCTCAACTCCTCATCAGTAAATTGAGAGTTTAGGACCCTTCCCTGCCAAATCCTCTGCCGATACTTAGCTAGAGATAACTTCTCAGCCTTACCTCCACCAAAATCACAAGCTGAATGAGCAGCCATGTCCTGAAAGGAAACAACCCGTTTAAGAATTCCAACATATGCATGATATTTATATAGACAATAAAACTTCAAGTGAAAAGGGAAGTGCAATATGAATTATCAAATGAGGAAGAGTGGATCTTGCTACTTATTCTTATCAGGATATTAGTCAGAAAATATAACATGACAAGTAAGCAATCAACAAATTCGTTTAGGAAAAAGAGCCATGACTGATGAGAATGTATTTAAATTAAATTAATTTTATTTGAAGGCAAATACTACTCCCCTGGGCAGATCTTGTAACAATAATCTCATTTCTTCAAGGTAGTTTACCATGGTATAATCAAGTAAACCGAAATTTTAGTTATAATTATGAAAACCTCTACAATAGACCACACCTTATCAAAGCGTAGGTGAATGGCTACAAACTTCCCCGCTCCTTCTTTGTTCTCTTTATCCTTAATCTCTCCAAGGTAGTTAGCACCAAGCTCATCAACATTACTATGAGGATATCTCAGGCGATGAACAAGAGCATCTCCAAGAGCTGTAATGTGAGGCACAAAAGCTAGTGCTTGAAAGTTAACTTTACAGCGTAGATGTTGGATTTCCTGGGGCATGTTGTCAAATGCCAAGCGGTGGGAAAATGGTGAAATGGCAGCGATCCCATAACTGTGACATTCACAAATTTTACATATCTAAGCAAGGTTCAACTGTTCAAGTATAAAACATAGGAAACACAAAAAGAAGCTAAAAATGATAATTAAATAAACTTCTTTCTCAGCAGAAGTAAACTATTCCTGTGAAAAGATCAGTACATTATTACTCGCAGCATGATCTTCAAATCACCATTACAAACAACTCTATCATCTATCTTTTATGTGTTATAGACAGTCACGGATTGTTGCCACTAAATCCTCTGAACCACTCTCTTGTGACTGTGCCTCTCGTATTCATGTATATATAATTATATATATATAGATATAGAGGTGTAAACACACCTCTATATAGATATCATGAGTAATACAAGCATTCTCTCTTCAAATATAACATTTTGAAATCAACTATATTAGCAATAAATTATGTGGCATCTGACACTATTTATTAAAATTAAAGTGGGTAACATTTACTCCCGTGCAAGCATAGATACAGAAAGCTCTCAGCTACAAAATACACTAGCGACATGCAGCCTTAGAACTTTGGGTAACAAATCAATCATCTTAACTGACCTCTTAAGGACTGGCAACACATTCTCTAAATACCAATTTGCAGAAGCATGAACTGGCGCTGTCTTGATTCTGGTAGGTCGAATAGCTGAGGCATAATAGCCCCTTGTGCTCCAAGAGAATTCATCGGGCAGCTCCTTTACTATAGATATATCATCTTTCAAAACATGGATGAAGTGATCCACATCAAAGATATCCATGAAAGAGCTTCAAGACCCCCACCAAAAAATAGTAACAGTAAAATATAAAAAAGGTTAGGTCTTACACTTTAGAATTGTTACAACTTAATAGCTTAAAACAAGAACTAATATTATCAGTTTAATATAAAAATGGATCGATGATAGGTACCTTGAATCTTGCCAAACAGGATTTACCTCCAAATAAGGAATCACAAGAGTGGCATTAAGAATTTTTGCAATAGCAACTGCATCACAAATCTGTTTAACCAAATTATGCAAATCCTTAATAGAGCTGAGTAGTAATTGTCATCCAACTCAAAAATCACATTCATCTCCATCCTCGTGAACTCATAAAGATATATCATATATGATACTTACCCCCATTCTCTGTTGATTCAATCCTCCATCAAGGAACACCTGAATGTATCCCTCAGACTTTTCGGGTAGTGCTGCGTGAGAATGAACATTAAATTAGAGAAAGAAAGGATAAGCCATGACAACAACATCAAGTTGACTGAATTTGGGCTCCTAATGCAAATAGTTGAAACTAAAGAGAACACTGAATAAGTGAATTAAATTGACCGATTAACAGATTCGAAATCACTTACTGGAGACAACACTGGATTCAGTGTAGGGATTCCATCCTTGATTAGACAAAGGCATCCATAACTCAGACTGCTCTTCATGGGTCTAAACAGCAAAAAAGAACCCGTCATAGAAAATAATTGCTCACAATAAGAAATAAATAGTTTCTTTGCATCAAGAAAAGTAACTTAAGAAACATTTACTAACAGATTGGCGTTGCAAAGCACTCTTGAAAAGGCGTGAGTGCCTAGTTTTTGGAGCATTCCATTCCTGCACAAACAAACAAATTATTGATGAATTTAGGAAATCCCCCAAAAGGCAAGCCCTAACAAACAGAATTTGAAACAATTAGGCAGTAATAGAACCTTGTCTTTATCCAGTTGTCCAAACCCAAATCACTGACACTAAAAATATAGAAAAAGACACCAGTTTGTGCACAGTTCATTATAATTGTAATATTGTACCTTTCCAGCTTATTTTCAAGATTTTGCATCAAGGAAATTGATACCATCTAATGACAGATTTTAGTTTCCTGCCTCAGTTCTTCATAGTTTTGTTTTATCCCATCTGCAAACTTTCACATCCTACTTGATGGAAGCACTCTTTACTGCCACTCAAGCAGCACTAGCCTATTATGTTTATAGCAGCAAACTACAGTCCGAGGCCCGCACAGGCCAGGCGCAGGGGAAATAAGAGCAGTAGAGAACAGAACAAGGAAGTTAATACCATCTAAAGAGAGTTTTTAGTTTCCTGCTCAATACTATTTTCTTACCTCAGGAGTGTACTTATTGTCTTCACTTCAGCTGCATTCGACTAGATAGAGAGTAAATGAGATGAGCCTAAAAGAATTGCTCCTGGTTTTCTAATATCAAATAGAAATTTATTAATTCTATTGTCAAAGTACCCATATTGAAAGCACCTGTCTTAATCTTAATTGCTAAATAGCCTAAATACAACGCCATCCGTAATTTCATCATTAGTCAGAAAATCCCCTCAACTTTCTCATCCAGGATCAAGTCCAACATAATGGAACTCTTGTTAGATTTCCATTTCTTGAACCACAAATTTGGCAAAATAATATCAAAACACCTTTATTACTTTTTTTTGCCAGTTTCTCTTCTCCTTCAGAAGTAGATGCAAATAACTTGTCACCAAAACATACCTAATCTTTTATTTAAATATCTACCCTGTTTC
This sequence comes from Ipomoea triloba, assembly GCF_003576645.1. Lineage (NCBI taxonomy): Eukaryota > Viridiplantae > Streptophyta > Magnoliopsida > Solanales > Convolvulaceae > Ipomoea > Ipomoea triloba. The sequence goes on along the minus strand of NC_044920.1, from coordinate 28,273,477 downwards.
TGCTTCAGTTTCACAATGCATACTGCAGAAATATACTAAAGACTAGTAAATCCTCTTTTAATCTCTGTTTAACACATCATAGGCAAATCAACCTGTTTTATAACTGCCAAACCGGGAATAAACCCCAAATTGAATCCCAAGAATTATACACTACTAACTCACATATTACCTTCCCACTGTTCCACCAGCCACTCTTACAAAAAAACAATTTCTACAAATCTGAATAGAGAAAGAACTCAAAAAAAACCTCCAAAAATAAAAACCATACCTTCGCCCAAATATAGACAAACTAATGATTAATAACTATAACTCCCACAAGATTACAATATTCTAAACTAACTTAGGCCAGTACTCTGAAATCCTTCACTTTATTCCCACCCTTTTTCAGCAACCATGTGTGCTTGATCTTAAGAGAGCCACTTGTCGGGAAGGTGGAAAAAACAACAACTAAGAACGAAATTGGTGTACTAAAAAAAACTAAGAATGAAATTTAGGAACATATTCATGTGGGGTGCCGTATAAACACATTTAACATGATGCTGAAAATACACACTTACAAAAGAAGAATTAAAAGTATAATTTTTTTTTAAACAAATGGACTGAGAGATTATTACCGTGAGAACAGATGGTGAAGCATGGCTGAACGAAGTGAAGAGGCTGGGGAAGAAAATGGGTAAAAGCAGGACAAAAAGGGAAGCCATTGCTCCCCCTCTGCTACTGTGGCAGTGATAAACACTCATGACGGTAGCGGATCCAGTTGGCGGCAACAGAGTCGGTGGAGGAGAGAATGGCGCTGGCGGGTGGCGTGGGTAAAGGTAGGTATTTGATTCTACCACTGATCTAGAAGACAAAGGAGGGGGGACTGTATGAGCCTCAAAACAGAGTCTTGACGACAATACAAGATGAAAACAATGAATGCACTATTCATGGAGGAGAGAGAGAAAAAAGCAAAGCGGGTCCATCATCATTGTCAGCCTCAGTAAAAGCATCTCACATGGGGCACCTATCTCCACACCTCTCTACTCCACAGTACTCTGTACACAATTACACTTCCGTAGTCTACAATCTACATTTATTAAATACAGAACGTGCTATACACTTCACAGTAATAATGTATACACCGTCTACCTCTCATTTTGTTGCAAAAAAGGCCTTAATTTTTGAGTCATCAGACAAACTCGCAGTTGAAACATGTATTGAGTAAATTTTATTTTTGTTGTCCAGAGAATTACAAGAAAGTAAATCAGTCTATGTCGTCTATATTTGATATATTCAAACTAATAAAGTTAATAAATGACCACAAAAAATATTCAGTTTATGTTGTCCATAGCAGACGGCCTCAAACTAAGAACACCAATAGATCGTTTCAGTTAAGAATAGAACTTTAAACCTTGTGATTACTGAGTTAACAAGTTAACAGTCTGATCAATTTAACTAATTTATTCCAACAAAACTTTAATATATTCATCACAGTTCCTCATTAATGCACAATATTATAATACACAACAATAATACATAAATGTGCAGTAATATATTTTGTACAGACATTAGAACAAACACTTGGTGGGGAAGTGGGAAAAACCTGGCTTACAGCTGCAGTGAAGGGACGAAATTTGGAGTTTGGTGTGGTGGCATGTGAGTATGAATACGTAGCCTTATTCCAAGTGCCACAAAGTCATCAAAGCAAACAAAGAAAATGCAAAAAATTGGAAGCAGCGATGGACATCCGCATCAAAATGCGCACAAATAGGGATGAGAGAGAAAGAACAAGTGTTGACAAAGGTGTCGTTTTCGGAGGGCCAGCAACGGCTAGCTAGATTGATTGATAAAGCCATAAAAGAAGATGGGGATGTGAGAAGAACGATAGGTGTCAATCAATCATTTATTCGGTGATAGATTTATTTGAGATTTGCTTTCTTGACGGGTTGACGTACGGAATACGGATTAATAATTCGAAAAAACTAATAACTACAATCTCAAATCTTACTCCTTCAATTTTATTTTTAATTTTATAAATTTTTTTGACAGCCACTAATAAATTATCTATTTTATGTGGTTTTAATACAAATGTTTATATCAAAATTTTTGTGTGTGTAAGTAAAAAATAATAATACCCAATATTTTCCGAAAAATGTTATCCATCTTTCTAATTTAAAGATGTTATTAGTTTAAACAGATACATTGGCCTACAATACAATATTATATTATATTGTAATAAATTTGAATAATCAATTATAAAAACAAATATAAAGATTAAAAAACAATATATTATGATAACAATTTAAAATTGTGTATTGCAAATTTTAAAACTTCGTTAGTACAATTTTAATTTATTTCAAGGTCAAATGTCATTTGTTTTCTCCTTAAATTATACAACAATAATATTATTCCTCCCTTCATTATACTATTTTTGGTCCATCAATTGTTAGCAATATAACTTTTCTCATTGTAAAATTATCTGGAAATTAGTTGAACTTGAATATTAAAAAAAAAAAGTCACATCATAGACATTTAAGAGATCAAACTCATAAAAGTGACATTGAGAGGCGAGTTATGATATTTCTCAATAATTTTATAGATGAAGAATGTAACTTTTTGTTGATTATATTTATTGCAAAAATACAACATATTATACAAATTTGCCATGAAATATTTATTGCAACATTTCTCTCTCTGTATATATACACACACACACTAGTTATTTAATTGTTATAATAACAAAATGTCAACCCAGTGGGGTAGCTCAAGTGGTAAGTGAGCTATCTTTGTGGAGAGGAATTTTGGGAGAACCCAGGTTCAATTCCCACCATAAGTGATGATTCCTCATGGGCCAACCCTGTAAATTTACCAAAAATAATAAAATGTCCATTAGTTTTTGTTGTTAAAATGTTATAAAATACTTTGCAATGAGTAAGTTAATAATAATAATAAGTTAACATAATATTATGTTACTGATGTTTGTACATAAATTAAAAAGTAATTATAGAAAGACGATAACTTTATAAATGTTTTATCATTGTACAACGAATAAATCAAGATGTACAAATTATCAATGCACATTATTAAACCAACATAATTTGTATTCTCATTTTAAGAGCGGAATTAATATTATAATTATTATAAACTTGAAAGTTTTGTAATGGTAAGATATTATGCTTTGACTTATTTAGATGGATGGTGTGAATGTGCCAACATTTTTATACGATGAAGTGTTATCAACTAACCTCTCTCATACATGTAATAGTGTAATACAGTTGTTAAATACGAAGTAGGAAGAATTGGGCAGTTGTTTACACCTAACAATATGACATATGCCAGTTTCTGTAAATGTAAATTCAGACTCCGTATATGATATTTACCAGTAGTCAGGTTGCAGGTGCAACCATTCAATAACTGTAAGCTGTGCCCTCCATCAACTCTTAACAATAATACACACAACATATACCTAATTTCTAAATGCAATCAATATTTTCAGTCTAATAATTATGGTAAGTTGGAGTGATGAAAGTGGTGACATTGAATTAAACCATTTAGACCCTTTTTTTTTATAGAATTTTTAGGATTCAATACTGAGAAGGTTTCTGTTTCTGTTACAATGTAGTATTTGTTCATCCATGTAAGAGTGTAAATTGGGACACCGGGTGCCACTAGACCACAAGGTTTTTGGCGTATAATTTAGTATTCTTGTACCATTTACAGGGCGTTTGGTTGGGAGGAGGGAATTAGGGGGGAAAAGAATTGTAATTCGGTGGAATTACAATTCAATGAATAAAGTATGAATTGAAATTACAGTGTTTGGTATGCAGAAATAAGAGTACAGGGAATTGAAAAGTAAGAAGCGAGAAAATGACTAAAATGCCCTTATGTTGTGGTAGATATTGTAGTAATAGTAGTAGTAGAAGAAATAATAATAATAATAATAATAATAATAATAATAATAATAATAGTACTAAGAAGGAGTAATAATAATAATAATAATTATTTCAAATAATAATAATAAGTACAATAATAATAATAATAATTCTTTCAAAATAATAATAATAATAATAATTCTTTCAATTAAAAAAAAAGACAAGGGTATGGGAGGAGGGGCAAAATTGTCTTTACACTAACAAATTGCCCCTCCTCTCCGCCGAATTGCAATTCATGGGGGTACCCCATGAATTGCAATTCCTCATTTGGAAGGAATTGCAATTCTGTAGAATTGCAATTCCCTCCAACCAAACACTGTAGTTTGGGAATTCACTGAATTGCAATTCATTAAATTGCAATTCCCCCCAAACTACGTCCAACCAAACAGGCCTTTATATTTTTTTCCTCAGATATAGATACGTTTTGATGTTAACAACTAGAAAGCCCATAAGGTGTGAGGAAATTGGATTAGTAGAGTGGGACTAAATTACTCATTCTGTTGGGCCCAATTGAGGATAGGTGAAGTGTCCAACAAATTTCATAGGGAATCATAAATACATGTTATTTTTAATATACTGAAGTTACATTATTTGTATACTGAATATTTATTATTTGATAGTATATCAAATAATTAACTTTTTACATATAAATAATGTACTTTCAAAAAATGAATATTTAGGGTGTGTTTGGTTCACACATGGGAATCGGAATCGGAATGGGTATCAAATACTTGGTAATGGTAATGGGTTTTGGTGAAAGTATTTACCATGTTTGGTAGTTGGGTGGAATGCGAATGATTATTAATAGTTGGAGAAGAAAGGAGGAAGGGAGATGAAACCCTTATTTAATAAGGGTATGTGTTTTCTCATTAATGGGGTATTCCAAACCCATAGTAGCATTCACAAAACCTATCAACCAAACACAAGCAATCACTTTCATACACATTCATTATGTCTAAACCCACCAACCAAACACACCCTTAATATATTAAAAATGTATCTTACGTTAATGGTTCGTCTTATAATAATGTGGACTATGGTTCATTGTATAATGATTGAAAGTCTAATGAATGAGCATAATTTAAGAGATATTTATAAAAATGAACCATCTTTTTTATTTTGTAGGTCAATTTTTTTTTTTTAATGTTATTTTGAATTTTTCTTCCGATAAATGTTAAGCAGGACAATAAAACGATAAATCATACTCCGTACCAATTTATTAGAGTGTGTCTGGAAAAGAAGTAAGGAGGTCTACCACTTTAATTGCTATTTGGAAAGTCATTTGAATAAATTGTAATTCCAATAATTCACCATTCCAACTGTATACATTTTAAGTAGAGGAGTAAAGAGTTTTTTATTTTATTTTATTTTATTTTATTTTACTCGCAATTAGCATTGTAAATGTGAATGAATGGCGTTTTTAATTTAATTATCATCGTCTACTTTATTTATAATACAAAATAGCATGAATATTAAATTATTCAAATTTAATGATACTTATAAAGCCAACACAAAATGAAAACTTCTCAAGAATATAATCAAGAAACCACTCACACCAAATTTGCATCACTTGAACTCCACGGGAACGAAATTATATATTATAAGGTAAGCAATCATGTATACAATTAGTAGTTTAGTACAAAGGCAATACCAATAACCAATACATGAAAAGTAGTTCGAAAGTAAAATTAAGTATTTTGAACTAACTATCATATATATTTTTCTTTAAGCAATTTAGAAATGCCATTCCCAAGTCTTGAATTTAGGTAATAATTGTTGCTTTTTCTTAGATACATCTGAAACACCTAAATTAGTATCAAGAAAATATCAATTTGAGACAGAAATGGACGTAAAGGAACAAAAGAGAGAATCATAATATTATCATGAAAATTTGTGTGAGTACATTCAACCGTAATATATTAATACAAGAATATTATAATTCTGATATTAAATTGAAGCATGTGTTTCATCTTAATTAGAAGCATAAGTTGATAATTGTACTGCACATTTACGTTTATATATTACGGAGTATATTATATGCTCAAGTAGCTCAACACTTAGAAAATATGGTATTGACACAATAAAAGCTTACAATATGTTGAATTTTGTTAGCCTTTAAATGCCGCTTAACAAATAATGGGTAAGTTCAAAGAAATTATGAATCATATGATCATTGGCGAGATAATTTTATTGGGCTAATACCAAACAGCAAACTTTGATAGCCCACATCCGAATCCAAACAATAAGGTCCAACACTCCAACAACGTTTGAACTTCGAACTCAGACCTTCACGCGTTCCCTCCAGCTTTATCTTTAAAAAAAACCACGGGGCGAGTGGGCCCCCTTCTCGCTTCAACATTAAATTTTCTCCCTCCAAACTTTTTTATTTTTCTTTCTTTATTTATTTATTTAATTTTATCCAAAGGGAATGAAATCATCATCGCGAGAGCGAGCGTCCAACTCATCTCTGTCTCATATTCTTTGTGAATACCAAAGCCCAGATGTGTCCCATTTCGTAATCACACGCTGAGATACGGCGTCGTTTCGGCTTTCCCCCAATCCGAAAATCAAACACCACAGAAAATTTTGAGTCCAGTGAGGCCACATTGGAGAAGGAGAAGCACTTGAAAAGCTCGAGAGAGAGAGAGAGAGAGAGAGAGGAAGTGTAAAGTGAGAGAGGGGAGCGAGAGAGAGAGAGTGTCGTGACCTCTCCGTCTCTCGTCTTCTACGCTTCCAAAAACTCGAATTTTCTTCCTCACATTGGGCGACTGGGGAAATGTCGGAGCAGAAGAGCAGCAGCAGCAGTGGCAGTTACAACAGATGGAGTTGGGATTTACCGGGGTTCGAACCTAGGAGGGCGGCGCCGGAGCACGACGATCAGTATCGTCCCAAGCCGCCTGCGCCTTTGGTTCGGAGGTACTCCATCTCCTCCGCATCGATTCCCACGCATTCGGACCTATCTAAGCACGCTCTTAACTCCGGACTCTTAAGATTGAAGGACAAACTCAAGGTTACCATTTCTTTTCCCGTAACTACTTCGTCTATGTGACTATGTCCTTGTAATTTCAAGCGCTATGTTGTGGAGTTTGGTAATTTCGGCCGAACTATACTGAAAAGAGAAAACTTTCTTGCTCATTGCCTTAATTTTGCTCTGTGGATTCATGTTCACAGCAAATTAGTTGTAGCCTGGTGTGGATATTTGTAGAAGCATAGGTAATATTGTTATATCTGTTTAATGTAGCACAGCGCCGATGCTTATGAGTAAAGTGTGTTTATGTCTTAGCCACTGCCAAATGCCAATGAGTGTTTAAACTTTTGAGATGCAAAATATATCTTTGACCCTTTATTTTGTTTACATATGTTATCCCATTACAATAATGAGACTCCAAGATTGTATTTTGAAAATGCGACTTCAACCTTTAAAAATTCCGAAGAGTAGTGTTGTAAAAATTTGCCTAGGCGTCCCTAGGCCGAAGATAATAATGGGAATATCGGCCAACTAGGTGGCTTAGAGCATCCTTATCTGTAGTTTTTTTGGGGTTTATGGCAGAGAATAAACTGATTCATGGCTTTGAAACTGATGTAGGAGATAGTTATTTGACTTATTTCATGCTTTGATCTTCCTTGCAAAACACAAGTTTATGCCAGAATTAAAAAAAAAAAAAACAAAGAAACGAAGCAGCAGTGCGCGCCTCACGCATGGCGCGTACTGCCGCCCCAGCGGCAGCGTGCTTCCCACTCGCCCGCTGGGGCGAGTCAGAGTGGCCGCCAGCTGGCAGCCACTCTGACTTTGAAACTAACTTTTTAATTTTTTTTTTTGAAATTTTCAGAATTTATTTTATTTTTTCTTTTTCTCTGTTTTCTCTTTCTTCCCCTATTCTCTTTCCTAATCACATTTACAAAAACTCCTCAAAAACCACAAAATAACCCCACTGATATTGATGCTCTTAGTCGGCATAGGCAGCCTTATTATTATTATTATTATTTTTTGTAAAAATAAAGTTTAATTTTGTTTGTTTGTGCTATTGAACATTTATATTTTTATTGAAGGAATATTTGTTAGAAGTCTAAAAAACCACGTTGCAATATGCACAAAAATAATTTTTTTTAGTTGTGCGCCTAGGTGCCTGTTAAATGCTCGATGGGCATCCAGCGATTTCTACAACATTGCTGAAGAGAGTGATGTGCGTGAATACAACTTGAAATAGCATTTACTAAATGAAATATTGAAGCAACATTATGGATTTATGGTAATGGAACTGGTATTTTTGTTAATCATTAAAATTAACTGATTTTGGATAACCTTTATGAGATATTGAACTGATGTTACATAAGCGTCACACCAGTTTAACAATTTTGTGCGAGATTTAAATAAATATTGTTTTAATAAACAATTATTACATATGGACTACCACTATATCTGGGATTTTCTATAACATGATGATTTTTCCATTTCTTGATGTATTTAGTGCCAATAATTTTCTAACCAGTGTTGGACTCTGAAGCCTCATTATTCATTTCACTGATTTTAGAAGTCATCAACTAGGGATTGGGGGGGTGGGGGGCTTGAATTGTTGAACTTAATTCGTTAAAATATTTGCTGTGCACTACTGGGTTTAAGTCGCACATCACATTAACTGCAAGTCTGAAACCTATACCTTTTAATAGGCCTTGTTAATTATTACTGAGTACAAAGACCAAAGTTGCTGATTCCAACCCCAAATTTTGTGCTTACATAATTTTTCAATGCATATATTGGAACAGCAGTTCCAATTTATATGCAGTTTGCAATTTGGTGGAATAACCATTATGGTTATTTTACTTGAACAATTTATAGGAATTTTGTCTATGTTTCTTGACAGTTGTGTAGTAATAACATACTTTAATGCCAAACATGTTACAATTAAAAATAAAATGCAAGAAAATACTGCTTACTTTATCCTACTCAGGACATCATGGCTAATCCTCTTCCTGTTTACACCCATCTTGAGGTATCAAATCAATAAAATTCTACTTCTGAAAGCATTAGAAATTTTTGTGACAGCTTGTTAGGGAGGACTATGCAGAGTTGCGACAAGAAGCCAGTGATCTGCAGGAATACTCCAATGCAAAACTTGACCGTGTGACGCGCTACCTTGGTGTACTTGCTGATAAGACCCGTAAGCTAGGTATAAAAAAACTTGTATTTTGGTTTTTCAACGGCTTGGCCATGTACAAAATTTGGAGGGATATGGGTACAGCCGAGAAGATATGAAATTATCCTGTGCATTTTTATTTTTATGTATTGCCAAAATTCTTCATTGCATTTATTAAGGGGATTCTATAAAATTCTTATTCTTTAAAAATTCTTATATTTTATTATTGTTATTATTATCATTATTTATTTATTTTTTTTGTTTCTGTTATTTTCTTATTAATTTTGAGAACTTCATAAACATGGGTACATAATGTATATTGATTGTTAACCAAATTTTTTAACATTTAAAAAGCAATGCCTATATTAGATAATTTGATGCCATCTTCTTTGACTTCATAACAAAATATAGAGTTAGATGTTCTCATATTGTTTGAGAAAGTAAATGTTCGTTTCACTAATAGGATATGAAACAGAGTGTAGACATATCTTAGCACAAAATCAAATACTCACCTCAGTTACCTGCTACTCCTAGTTGCACTAGTAACATATTCTAAAGCTTGAGTTCATTGCTTTTCTATATATTTTTGTTTTTTTTGTTTTTTTTTTTTTTGTTTGTTTTTGTTTTGAAGTTTGGCATATGCAAATTTAATTTTTCTTATGTTGCAATAAGAGCATGTGCATTTTTATTTTTATTTTTATTTATATGTTACTGATACATCTATAACCAAATCTCTGACTTACTCTCAGATCAGGCTGCTCTTGAATCAGAAGCTAGGATTTCTCCACTGATATCTGAGAAGAAAAAATTATTTAATGACTTATTGACTACCAAAGGTATGCATAGTTTTATTACCCCCCTCCCTCCCACCCCAAACTCTTCTCCTTACAATAGTGTGCATGAATAAACGTAGTTAGATAAATTTTCTTGAAAGAAAGGGTCCTTCACTATCATGACAAATATATCCTATCATTTATAAAGACATAAGTGTATTTATGATAAGCACATGATGGGATTTTTCTCACTCAGGAAACATACAAGTGTTTTGCCGCGTAAGACCACTTTTTGAAGATGAAGGTCCATCTGTTGTTGAATTCCCTGATGATTTTACTATTCGTGTCAATACTGGTGATGATAGTGCATCTAATCCTAAGAAGGATTTTGAGTTTGATAGAGTTTATGGTCCTCATGTTGGTCAAGGTATTCCGAAAATCATTTTTTAACCCCTTGCTCAGTTCTTGTGCAATGTTAGATTTTGCTTACTCGCTGACTTTTTCTTTGTGCAGTTGAACTATTTACTGATATTCAGCCTTTTGTTCAGTCAGCCTTTGATGGATATAATGTTTCTGTATTTGCTTATGGTCAAACACACTCGGGAAAGTCACACACCATGGTCTCTCTCTCTCTCTCTTCTCTTCACTTGATATTGATACTTGTGGCAAACTATTAGTTGTGTCATAATTCAGTATATATAGCAGCTTGTGACTTTTATTTGTCTTAAGCGACATATACGTTTTGTCTTCATTGTGTTTTCCTATTAGTGTAATGCTATATATCCATTTCTGATTTTTTTTTGATTGAGTTTGACAGTCAAAGTTCTGCAAACAGCATAAAAATAGGTTCACAGGGGAGATTGTTCATATGTGACCAGCAATTTGATTTTCATTATAGTTATGATGAGTTCTAAACCTTCTTGCAGGAAGGGTCTAGTCATGATCGTGGTTTATATGCTAGATGTTTTGAGGAGCTGTTTGATTTATCCAATTCGGATGCAACTTCAACATCTAAGTTTAATTTCTCAGTTTCAGTCTTTGAGCTCTACAATGAACAGGTATTATACTGTGTTTCATTGTGATAGCTTTTCTCTCCTTTTGAGTGCTTGGGCTAAACATTCCCTGATTATTTTGCAGATAAGAGATTTGCTTTTGGAATCTGGTGGTGATCTTCCAAAAACTGGCATCAGGTTACCAGATTGTTTTGTGGAACTTGTACAGGAAAAGGTGGAGAACCCATTGGATTTTTGCAGAATCCTCAAAGTAGCATTTCAGAATCGAGGAAGCAATACATCAAAGTTTAATGCCACTCATCTGTATGATCAGTATTTTGTTTCCAATGATAAATATTGCATTGCATTTGTTTCTTTGTTTTTTTTTTTTTTTGTTGTTTTTGTTTTTGTTTGGCTTATTTTGGAATTGTAATATCATGCATCATTCTACTTGCTGGAGCAGTGCATGATGTATTATGTCATGCATGTAAGAAATCATGTGGCAATGGTCTTGCAGGGGGCAAAGAGCCACAACCAATTGGCAAGGCAGAAGCTAGTATAGACTGGGGAAAGAGAGACATAGAATATCAATAATGTTATTATATTTCATTGAATGTATTGTGATACTAAAAACGAGGGTATTTATACTAACTAGGGGACACATAATAGAGGAACATGGATTCCAGATCTCGAGGATTCCTAAGCTATATAGTAAGAAAGCAACTAATAATATGAAGTACTTATAATACTTTGCTTTTGACATGTTTGTTTTGTTACATGTTTTACTTCAAGAAACATTCAATTGGTATGTCGATATGCATCATAATCTTTTATGTGCCTGTTCCTGTGTTTCTTTGAGTACGGGCCATGCTTTTTACTTAATCTTGGCACCTTTTATTACTTATCTTTTTGTGCTTGGTATTGATGTTTACATGCTAACTTGTGTTGTGTTCTTCTGTTTTCTAAATCTATTTTTTTGTTTTTTGTTCTCAGGATAATCTGTGTACATATATATTATGAGAATGTGATCACTGGTGAGAATTTTTACAGCAAGCTTTCACTCATTGACTTGGCTGGAAGTGAAAGTGTAACTGTAGAAGATGATAGTGGGGGACAAGCGACAGATTTGCTGCATGTCATGAATTCACTATCAGCGTAAGTACTGTGTTTGAGCCCATACTCTTGCCAACAGCACTGAAAGTTTATGGCCAAACTTTGAAATATTGCTTTATATTTGTAGTTTTAACTTAAAAATCAGTTTATCATCCATTGGATTTGCATATGTCCTTTAAACCTGTTCCCTTTACTGTGAGATAGGCAACTGCTTTGTTTGGTTGGAAAGTTTACAGTATGCATTTTTAAAAACAAATTAAAACTACTGCTTTGCAATTTTAGTTTCATACTGAAAGTCTGTGTCGCTACCTTTATGGATCTGAGATTTACTGATTTTATCACAAGGAGAAGCTTCAGAGTTCACAATGCTCATTGGCATTGTTCAAAAAATGATTCAAGAAATGGAGTTGCAGATCCTGCATTCAGCTTTTGATTGGACTTGTATTGGCTATTAATTAATTATTAGCAGCTAGTTATTGACCACAAACTTATACAATTTTAGTTGCTCAAATGGATTATCTCATTTTTCCTGTTATCTATATTGCTTGTCAAGAACTGAATAATTGATTTAAACTCTTAACCGATGTCTGAAAATTTCCACTCAATGTGCAAAATGTAGTATTTAACACTACATATTTAGTGGAAAACATTCATTCATTGATTGGACCTGCTGTCTGTTCTTGGCTATGTACTCACTGCTTTGATGCTGGACATGCAGATTAGGAGATGTTTTAAATTCATTGACTTCAAAGAAGGACAGTGTTCCATATGGAAACTCAATGCTTACAAAGTTATTTGCAGACTCAATAGGTAGTGGTTCATTCCCTTGCAGGCAAAAAGTGAACTAATTTTCTTCAATGCTTCTGTGTGTTCTCATACTCTTTTCTGCTTCAGTTAGTGCTGTGAAATTTATTTCTAAATGGAAATTTGATCATCAAAGACTTATAAATGGGGAGGACACATAAGCTGCATACTCACCATGAAATAGTTGGTTGACACCTGACCTAACATAATTATTTACATGGACTTTGTAAAGCTGGACTTTGTTGGGGGGGGGGGGGGTTTGCTTATTACTCCTATGCAAGCATATTTCTCAATTTTTCTTAGGATTTCTCAGTTTGATGTCTGTGAATACCATTCCCAATCAATTTTATTAATTAATGGATGCTGATATTTCTTCCTGTGGAAGTTGCATTGTATGCATAAAGTATTGATTCCTTTCTACCTTCTGGTAATATTTCAATCTCCAAAGTTTATTGTGTTATCTGGTTCATCAGTTGCATAGTTTACAATACTTGATGAAGTCATGGCTTCTGAGGGTTTCTAACAGTCTCCATTTAACTGTATGCCTTGTCTTATTTGTTTGTGTAAGGCTGTTATTGTTGCTGTGATTTCTTTCATATCTGCTAAGTACTTCATTACTTAATATGTAATCTCCTTTTGTGTTCAAACAGTGTCCATCAATTTCTCTTCATTGTGCTTGGCTTAATGCAGGTGGAAATGCAAAGACAGTAATGATTGTCAATATCTGTCCAAATGCTTTAAATTTGTCTGAGACATTATCATCCCTCAATTTTTCTGCCAGAGCTAGGAGTGCTGTACTAAGTCTTGGAAATCGGGATACAATCAAGAAATGGAGAGATATTGTAAGTTCTTTTAATGCCTTTTCTTGTGACTTGCAGTCTGATATTTGTTGGATTTGGTACTCCACTTAATTATTCTTCTACTCATTTTTGGAACTAGTGGGTTGAGTAATTCAATATGTTATTCTTCATTTTCAGATCTTCATGCATTGCCTATGTCAATGCAGTTTTCTGAACTGTAGTTTTCATTTTATGCTATAGGCCAATGATGCTCGCAAGGAACTTTATGAGAAGGAGAAGGAAATCAATGATCTGAAGCAGGAGGTTACGGCAACAAAACAGGATCTGAAACATGCCAATGATCAGTGTGTTCTACTATTCAATGAAGTTCAGAAGGCTTGGAAAGTGTCTTTTACACTCCAGTCAGATTTAAAGGTTTTGTTTTCTTGTGCTTTAGCTTTCCACATTTACTTGCTTCATCAGCCTCAACATCCTGAAGCATAGTGTTAGCTTTCTTGAGTTGCATGAAAGAAATAAAGAGTACACTGCTAAAATACTTGGATGCTGTTTTTGTAGTTGATCTGATTGTTCTCGAAGTGAATATTCTCTTTGATTTAGCACAGAAGCAATTACACATTTACTCTCTAGATCTTTTTATTTTTTATTTTATTTTATTCGAACAATTATATCATTAGGAACCTGAGTTTTGGAATGGTTTGTTTGTTTGTTTGTTTTTTTTTTTTTTTTTTTTTCAATTTTATATATTATCCTTTTAGCAGTTAGTTCTGCTTGGCTGCTTGCATTCTTGACTTCTGGGGAAACTACAGATGTATTTTATGCATAAAAGACACCCAAGACACGTTATTACACATCTTATTTGTATACTTTGTTTAGGGCTGTTGTACTGACATGTGTGTGTGTGTGTGTGTGTGTACATACATGCATACATATGAATTTAGAACTTTTCCCCTTAAGATGTTAACCAGCCACTTAAAATTGTGGATTATTGTACTTTTTACTCCTTGTAGGAGTCAAACTTGTGACTGTGTTTAAGATGAAAAATAGGACCTTGTTTCCTTGGTTTCTTCCATGTCATATATTGGGCTTCTTAGAAGTAGATAAAATGAGTGCTTAATGGCAGGAAGCATGTTGTAAGGCACTTCATTTTTCCATTGGATGCAGGCTGAGAACATTATGCTTGTTGATAAGCATAAGATAGAGAAGGAACAAAACTCACAGCTTAGGAATCAAGTTGCTCAACTCTTGCAGTTGGAGCAAGAGCAGAAGATGCAGATAAAAGAACGTGATTCTACTATTCAAGCATTACAGGTTTGTTGAGCACTTTCAAGCAAATGGTTGCTTATATATCCTTCTTTTTAATTTTTTTTTATTTTATATAAATAAATATTTTTAGCTATCATTTTCTGCTTTTCCATGAAAATGCTGTTATATTTCTGTCATACACTTTGGAATATAGCCATATAGGAGTATTGTTTGCATGGTAATTTCAGTTTCTTTAAATCCTTCCAACATTTTGTGATTGTTATTACTCTTTATTGTTGTTGTCGTCTCTGTTTACATGTACTCAAATCAAGAAAGCATTCTGTCTCTGTTTAGTAATTATATTTACAGGTACTCAGGAAAGTTAGTTATATTTTCCTTTTTATATGATAAATCTGTACCTAATACTTTTTTAGATTGGCTTAAGCTTGTATAGTTTGTTTAGAGGCCTGATGTAAATCAGGTCCTGTTTCGGTTGGTTCTCCCTTAGTGCCTTGATGATTATATTCTTTCTACTAATTAGAAAAAAATGATAATTCCATACTGATTGCTTTCACTAATTGGTTGGTGCCTACTGTGTAGACCAAACTCAAAAGCATTGAGTTGCAACTGAATGAAGCTCTTTCTTCTAGTGAGAAAAGGTCAATAAATGGTTCAGAATCAAGGCCTACAGTGCAGACTAGTTCCAAACCAACAACTGACAACATGGATTCTACAGCTGTTACTAGAAGACTTGAAGAGGAACTTTTAAAACGTGATGCACTTATTGAGGTAATCTGTTACGCCAATTCTTTCCAAAGGGAGGAGGTTAATGTAAAGAGTTTGTAAGGCACTCTTGTAAACTTCCACTTTGGTCAACAATGAACTTTAGTTTAAGGTGTCCAGTTGTGTTTTAGGATCACTTAAATTTAGCAAATAGAAAACTATTTTCCACCCTTTTCTCCTTGCAAATTGAAAGCCCATTGCTTTTAGTTCTAAACGTTGACATGTTCCATTGCAGAGGTTGCATGAAGAGAATGAGAAGCTATTTGATAGGTTGACAGAAAAAGCCTCATTAGCTGGATCACCACAGGTTATCAGCGATACATTTACCTATTTTGCAAGTTGCAACTTTCAGTTGTATTATTGCTTTCTTCTTTTCCCTGTTAATGTTATGCTGTCTACTTTAAAAAATTCTAGTTGGCTCATGCTAATTCATGAAGTTAGATTGTTGATGCATTTTTTATTGACAATGCATAAGATTTCCTGAATACTGAGGTGATTCTGTATTCCTGTTACTGATCTCATAATTTTCATGCTATCAGGTATCTTGGTTTTATACTTAATATTGATGACCAATCTTAAGATTTTCTTGTCCTGACACCTAAAGCCTCGTCTGGATGCCTTAGCCAGCAGGCATGGTCAAGGCCCAATTTGGATTAGATGGGCCTGGTGGCCTCCCCATTTAATTGCTAAATACTGTCGTTCATGAATCTCATTAGGATGTTTTGTGATTCAGGTGTCAAGTCCATCACCCAAAGGGCCAACTGTACAGAGCCGAGACATGGGAAGGTATATTCTATAGTCCACCATTAACATTTAAACGTGATGTTTATCTGCAATATTGTTATCATTTTTCATTATTCATATATTTATTTTTCTGGTTGTACTTGACAGAAATGATAATAACATTAAAGGACGAGGTGTGGATGAGGTACCTTTGCCTTTGGTGTCAGATAAGTCTGAAGGAACTGTTGCTTTGGTTAAGCCTGGTACTGAAAATATTAAGAGAACCCCAGCTGGAGAATATCTCACATCTGCCTTGAATGATTTTGATCCTGAACAATATGACAGCCTTGCTGCCATATCTGATGGAGCAAACAAGCTTTTAATGCTGGTATGGTTATTTTACTCTATAATTTACTCATTTAGTAATTTTGACTAAAGTACTATACTAATTTTAGTTGGTGTAATGTTCTTAGTATTCTATCAATCTATCTATTCTAAAATGCAATTTTTGTTCTCTATATTCTTCTGATTTACAAAGAATCTCTTTTTACTACTACCTCTGTTTTCTAATATTTCAGATGTTTAGTGTTTGATTCTTTTAAATCTAGTTTAAGATTTCAAAAATAATTCCTATTTTTCTTCAACAATCTGACCATGAGAATTGCAGGTTCTGGCAGCTGTCATTAAAGCTGGTGCATCTAGAGAACATGAGATACTTGCTGAAATTCGAGATGCTGTGTTTGCTTTCATTCGTAAAATGGAGCCAAAGAGAGTAATGGATACCATGCTTGTTTCCCGTGTTAGGATTTTGTATATTAGATCTTTGCTTGCTAGGTCACCAGAGCTCCAATCTATCAAGGTAATGGAATACTTGGCCATTTTCTTCATGTGCTTTGCTCAATACATGAATGCATATGCTCCGTTAATGGGCTAGTAACAGTTTCTGTCACTATTTTCTTTAGGTTTCCCCTGTTGAACGTTTTTTGGAGAAAGCTAATACTGGACGGAGTAGAAGCTCTAGCCGTGGTAGTAGCCCTGGAAGATCTCCCGTGCGTTATAACTCTCTGGTTGATGAACAGATTCACGGGTTTAAAGTAAATTTAAAGCCAGAAAAGAAGTCAAAATTATCGTCTGTGGTTCTTAAGATACGTGGTATTGATCAGGTAACTCGTGTGTAGTAGCTGTAATCCTTGTTCACTTGGCTTTCATGACTATTAAGTGTCTTCTCTTCAATGTATTGACTGGACTTGGTTCTGGTTGCAGAAAATCTACTTTTGCATATGCCTTACAATAACATGAAATTTAAGTTCTCGTGAATTACAGTGTAGTCTATGCTGCCCACTCTTGGGTGTTTGTGCTGCTTTGTTATATCTTTTCTTCACCTGTGCTAGTCATTTGAGTTTGTATGTTAATGACTACTAAGATAAACATGTGTATAGGAAACTTGGAGGCAGCATGTTACAGGAGGAAAGCTCAGAGAGATAACTGAGGAAGCTAAAAGTTTTGCAGTTGGAAACAAGGCTCTTGCTGCCCTTTTTGTTCATACTCCAGCAGGAGAACTGCAGCGTCAAATTAGAAATTGGCTTGCTGAGAACTTTGATTTTCTTTCTGTTACTGACGACACAGTTGGTGGAGCTACTGGTCAGCTGGAACTTCTTTCTACTGCAATAATGGATGGCTGGATGGCTGGACTTGGTGCTGCAATGCCTCCTAATACTGATGCTCTGGGTCAGCTTTTGTCTGAATATGCAAAGCGAGTTTATGGTTCTCAGCTTCAGCACTTGAAGGTATCTTAAGATATTGCATTTTGCTTATGGCAAATAAGACGTGACTTCCAAATTGAACTTTAATTTATTTGTTGACTTGATCCGTGTCTGCATTTTTCGTCTTTCCAAGTTGTATATTTGGGTCCATATGTTTACCTCATTTATCTGGTAAGTTGCCCCCATAGTGCTATTTTGTGTTTTTATAATTCAGAGTTTCATATGCACAGCATAGATATTACATTTTCCAATGTGCATCCTTTTTGACCCTTCTTTCTTTCAAACAATCTAGTGATTTGACTTCTGTTTTTTTATCAGGACATTGCAGGTACCCTGGCAACTGAGGTGGCAGAGGACTCTGCACATGTTGCTAAGCTGCGTTCAGCTTTGGAATCTGTTGATCACAAGAGAAGAAAGGTATAGAATTTGTGTTTAGATATCAAATTGTATTAAGATGCTCCTAGAATACTAATCTTAAAATGGCTTTCATCAAGTTCTTATTAAGTCAAAGCACTGCAAAGATTTCAGCAGCTATAAACCTAAAATACTCTTAAAAAGGGTAGAAGGAAAAACTGTGAGAGGGTTACTGTAAATCTGTAATAGCAATGTTACACAGGATTTGATGCTAAGGACAGACATTTGATCTTAGAATTAGGTTTATCCCACCTATACTTAATTAGATTACTTGATTTATCCTCAGAATGGCCTTGTGTCTTCCTCTGGCAGTGAGACATAATGTTATCTGTAAACACAATAGCCAATGTGCGATTTATAGTCTTCCTCTGGCAGTGAGACAAAATAAAGGCAATGCTTCATTCCACAGAAGCACAGAAGTATGCCTTCATGAGCACACTAAATGAAAGATAAAACACTAGATTGTAACAAATGATTGAGCACCTGTGTTTTGATACCATCTAGAAAATTGTGTTGGGCTACTATGACTCTTTGTTGATTGTACAAATAGTTATAAATCCAGCATTAGCTTTTACTCCCTTTGTCCAAAATTAATCTACACATTTTGCTGTTCAAGAGTAGTGTATACAAAATCAATCAAGTGTTAAGATATCCTTTGTACTACCAAATGAAATCCTGTTGGTGGTCCACATATTCTATGTAAATTCTCGGAGCTGAAGATCCATGAGATGATCTTGGGTTAATCTATCTGCTTATGGCATAATGTAGATATATCACCATTCTGGTGCTTGCACAATAAAAAAAACTCTACTTTTCCCTCTTTATACAGTAAAAGTTATTCCAATCTTTAAGTGACTAACTTATTGGAAGCCATATCATAACTATATACTTCTAACCAGATTTTACAACAAATGAGGACCGATGTGGCACTGTTCACATTAGAAGATGGTGGTTCACCAGTTCGAAATCCTTCAACTGCAGCCGAAGATGCTCGACTTGCATCACTGGTTTCTCTTGATGGCATATTGAAACAAGTCAAGGTTTTTCACTTTTCATTGCTGGAGTCCATTTCATTACTAATGTGAATTTGGATCAAGAAACAATTGAAATGTAATATGTTTTACTGTGACAGGATATTATGAGGCAATCATCTGTTAACAGTCTTGGTAGAAGTAGGAAGAAAGCAATGCTTTCATCTCTAGATGAGCTTGCAGAACGTATGCCTTCGTTACTTGACATTGATCATCCATGTGCCCAAAAGCACATCGAAGAAACTCGCCATATAGTGGAGGTATGTAACAAAGCTGTACAATAGTCAATTCAAGTTGTCTAAATTGTGCATGATGTGTGTATTTGTTGTCATTAATGTGTTAATTTTCATAGGCCAAGACTATATGTTACTGATAATACTTGCCAAAATGTATTCTACTTGGAGTTACATGTGTTTGCTTTCAGATCAGGGTTTTAAGTTTTATCTTCTCATGATTTGGTGCAGTCAATTCCTGAAGAGGATGATCGGCTTCATGACACTGTAAATAGTGCAGATGCGGTGGGGTCAGCGGGTGAAACTGATGTGGCGCAATGGAATGTTCTACAGTTCAACACAGGTTCAACATCCCCTTTTATTATCAAATGTGGAGCTAACTCAAATTCTGAACTGGTCATCAAAGCTGATGGCCGAGTTCAAGAACCCAAAGGGGGTGAGATCGTTCGAGTTGTTCCAAGACCAACTGTTCTTGAAAATATGAACTTGGAGGAGATGAAGCAGTTATTCACACAGCTTCCCGAGGCCCTAAGCCTTCTTGCACTTGCTCGGACAGCAGATGGAACCCGAGCTAGGTATTCTAGATTATACAGGACGCTTGCTATGAAGGTTCCAGCGTTGAGGGAGCTCATAAGTGAGCTAGAGAAGGGCGGAGTGCTGAAGGACATGAAGTCGTAAGTGCAAGTATTGAAGAGCAAACGATAAGGTGCGTTTGACCACCTTGTGTTGTTAAATTCCATGGCTTGTGTTGTGTGTGTTTTGAAGATCTGCCATGTTGCACGTCTTGTGCCATTATTTGTTTGGGACATTGATAAGTAACCTCTGTGGGGTTTAATGTAATCTTGGTTACAGTCATTGCCCTTGTGACCAATTTCCAGTTTTGGTACGTTTTGTAGCATGTTATGTATATAATACTCTGCCACTGGCATACTGCTCTTGTAAAACTCCATTGCTCTCTAAGATATGCTCTCAGTTGATCTATCTATATAATATTTTATATTTTGATTATTTGATGTAATTATTAATTTATATTATATTGGGATGAATTAATTTAGGGATAATCAAATAATATGAAAAGATGTCAAATTGTATTGAATGATGAAAGATGTGATACAATAATTTATCTTGACTTGAATAGTTGGACATGCTTGAACAGTTGAACATCAAGTTGAAGCTTTTGTGGACATAACTGTGCATTTAGGGCTCTAAATTTGATTTCTAAAAAGTATTGAAGAAACAAAATAATTTCAAGGAATATATTTCGAGATCAAAGCAATAGTTATAACATGGATTTGGTCTACCTTGTGTCACAATTTACATATTGAATATTTACAATTTACATAAATGTTTACAATTCAAATTGTAAACATTCAGTATGTAAATTGTGAACATTTAATATATAATTTGTGTATTTTGAATTCGAGTCTATTTTGCAAGTGGATCCAAGTCCATAGAATAATTTTGCCAGATCAAGATGGTCGTCTACCTTCAATTCAATGGAAGATTTGGAGAAAACAAAGTAAAATACTCCATCTGTATCTATAATAATAAAACTATTGTTTATTGTTCGTTTTCAAAATGAAAACCACTTTTTCAGAGTTCCCCAATTTTCTTAAAAGTAAAAAATTTTTTTTTTTTCAAAATGATTTTCATCCTCCAGTTTTCTAATTTTTTTTTTTTTTTAAAAAAAAAAACTTGGAAAGTTTTTTAGTTGGTAAACAAGCCTGTAGTCTTGGGGTCAAATTGCAATAGCTCATAATTTTGGGGCGAAAGTCTTAATTTTTATTCTTCTTGAGAAACAAATACGTATACGAGTACAGAATATGTCGAGTCGTGTTGGAAGCAGTGAAGAATGGCGGATCCTTCGTCTTCATTGACATGCACGAAAATAACGTTGTTGACAGTGTTAGCAGTTGTAATACAAATCTTCGGTCTCTCTCTCTTCGTTTTGGGCTTCTTTCCCGTCAAGCCTACTCTTTCCGGCGTCAGGTAAGTACGCTCCGTTTAACTAAATATTCAAATCTTAAGGAAGAATTTAGGTGAAAGAGAAGAACAAATCCAAAAAGGAAAATTACTTCCCTCCAAAAAAAAATTCAAATGCTAGTAGATGCACTAATTTCCCTTTCCTTTCAGAAATTTGATTAGTTGGTTCTTTCTGATGATTACAGCGGGTTGGAGAGTTTTTATCCCCCAGGTTCGAATTCATTCGAAGGTCAAAATGCAACCATTTTGTCAGCTGATCAGCTCAAATCCTTATATCAGGTGTTTAATATTGAGAATTATTGAGAATTTTCACATTTATGGCTGTTAGATAACTTGCACGTTTCTGTAAATGCAGGAGTTGTCTGGGGTGCCTCCTTTATTTGACCGTTTGATACTGATGGTATGAACTTCTGGGTTCTTGGTTATAAATGTTTATGATTGTTTGATGAATCTGATGGCTGTTATCACTTATCACTTGTTGGTCTGCTTAGATGTTTGTCCGTTTTGTCACAATTTTTTTAAAATTTAGGTAATTGATGGTCTTCCTGCGGAATTTGTGCTTGGAAAAGATGGGCATTCTCCTCCTGAAGCTTTTAAGGAGGCTATGCCATATACTCAGTCATTATTGAATCAAGGAAGAGCAGTTGGCTACCATGCGAAGGCTGCACCTCCAACTGTCACTATGCCTCGCTTGAAGGTTGATCAACTTGTGCTCTCTCTTTATTTATAGTGTAATGTATGCTGGAGTCTAACCTGTTTTCTTTTCAAACAGGCCATGGTTTCTGGTGCAATTGGGGGCTTTTTGGATGTTGCCTTCAATTTCAACACGCAAGCCCTCTTGGATGATAACATTATTGGTGTTGGAATAGTTTTGTCAATTTTAGCTCACTAATTGATTTAGTTGTACCCCTTAATTTAACTTTTTAAACTTTTCTGCTATGCAGTTCAATTTCTTAGAGTTGGTTGGAAGATGGTGATGCACGGTGATGAAACATGGCTTAAGTTATTTCCTGGAATGTTTGCGAGACATGATGGAGTTAGCAGTTTCTTTGTGAGTCTACTAGTGCACTCTATTGCCAAGTATTTTCAACCATGCTTACGGACAAAGTTCCTTTCTATTCATTTTTCTTCATATATGTGGTTTGAATTTTATTTTATTTTATTTTTTATTTTTGGGTACAAATTTGTGTGGTTTGTAATGCAACCTCTCCAAAATTGTATTGCAAGTAGGAATTCTCCCCTTTGGGATTGGAAACATCATGTGCCCTTTATCTTCCTTGTTCTTGCACCAAACTTAAGGTTGCCAACTGGATTTCTTTTATTATTATTATCTGAGTATGAGGTGTCTTGAGGAACTGTTTGTTAACTACTCTGGTGTGGGTGCTTTATATGGGTTATTTTGTTCAGATATGTTGCAAGGTAAAGCTCCATGCAACATATGGCTTTCTTTCTCTTATAGTAGTTTATAATAAGCAAAGTGACCATACCTATGATATTTCCCTTCTTAATAAAAATATAAACTAATATAATGGAGTACAAGTAAGATGCATAGACTTGATATAAAATAAGTTTATGGTGGATGGCTACAGATGGAAATAGTATTAGGAGGAAATATATGATAAAAAGGGTTGGGCTTTGTTAAGAGTCCCACATTGAAAAAATAAGAGAGAATATATGGGTTTGTAAGGCCATGGTAAGACTAGCTAATTGGTTGGATTTAATCTTTTAGTGTGGGTTGGGCCATGTGCACTATAGCCCAATTGAGTGACCCTAGTCCAATCTTAGTTCATAACAGGCTTAGTGTGTGAAACTCTTGTATTTGAGAAAAGAAGAGTTAGCCTACTTGTCTCTCTTTTCAAAGCGGTGTTTTCAAGGCTTTAACCCATTACCTAATGGTTTAATGGTTGAACACTTGACCACTAAACCACGTCCAGCCTTCTTTATCTTTAGGAGATACGCTATAAAAAGAATATGCATTTTGCATTATAATGCATGGAAATGTTCCTGATTTTGTCTTGTATTTCAGATTCCAAAACCATGAACTCAACATAAGTTGTCTGGGTTCTCATCTTGCAGGTTAAGGATACTGTCCAAGTAGATCATAATGTGTCGCGACATTTGGGTTTTGAACTAAAGCAGACTGATTGGAGTCTTCTGGTACTGTATTTTTCTATTTATTTCTTTTTGTATGGACTTAGAGCTTTTTTACATGTCAAGCAATGTAATGGTAAAGAGAATAATGGTTCGGATCATACTTACAACAGCCCAAAAAGAGAGAACCAACCAAAAATCAGTGCTTAGTCTTTACTGTATAAGGAACTCCCCCACCGACACTCCTCTAATTCAAGTTATTCAATCATTGTCAAATCTCAGTTATGTTTTTTTTTTTCGTCTGTCCATCATGCCATCTATTATAACTAAAAGTCCTAATTCAGATTCTACATTATCTTGGCTTGGACCATGTTGGACATATTGGTGGGCGCAAGAGGTATTTACATTTCCATTTCTCTTTAACTTGTTCAAAGATTCATGATTTATCTGATTTGTTCTACTTTTATTTCCAGTGTGCTGATGTCCCCCAAACTGAGGGAGATGGATGAAACAATTAAAATGATTGATCAAGGAATTGTACAAACTCAAGACAATGATGGAGGACGGACACTCTTGGTTCGTGCTGCTTTCTTCTAGCTATCCGGTATTTATTGTTTTCCAACTTCCTTTTCATAATAAACAATTTAATCCTCATTAGTTGGCAAAGCATATGTTCAGTCTATCTAAGGATCAGAATTAAGAAGTTTTTGCAGCACTTGGGAACTTTTTTTTTTTTTTTTTGGGTGGAATGCTAATTAAAAATATTCATCTTTCATCTTCTTTTTAATGTAGTTTCAATAAACATGGCATCTAATTGGAGAGAAGTTATAGAAGTCAAGGTTAATTACCAAACTAGGCACAAACTTTAGTCAAATTTACATTGATGGCATGGCCTTTAAATAATGACATAGCGAGGACAAACTTAGGGTAAGACTAATTATCATTACTCCTCCATCCCATAAATGAGTCAACATATCATCAAATTGATCAAATTTTGACTCGAGATTTGAGAGTGATAAATTTGAACTTTAACAAATTGATATTTAGAAAATACATAAAAGAAATACCTTGTTTAAAAATAAAGATAAAATATTTTTAGTAAGTTCTTTAAAAACTAAACTATTAAAACTTTAAAGAAAACTTCATAAGTAATCAAAGATGAAATTTCTGATCAAACAGATACACACATGCTAGATTTCATCCAATCTTCCTCTGTTTAAAAATAAAAAGATAAATATTTTTGGTAAGTTCCTTAAAAACTAAACTATTATAACTTTAAAGTCCTAAGTAATCAAAGATGAAGTTTTTGATCAAACAGATACACACATGCTCGATTTTGTCCAATCTTCTTGTAGCTTAGAAAGAGATGTTAAATTACATACCATTCTTTTATTGGTCTTTTCAAATGCTTTAGTATCTCATTTACACAAGGAATTAACAGAAATTTGAACATATGTGCTATGTTTGTTAGTGTCATTGTAACTTGGTGTCTCAATTTGTCATATTATTAGAGGTTTGTGCCATTATTATTAATTTGGGAAAACATTGTGATTTTACGGGTAATTAACCCCTAAATTCAACAAATTGATTTGATATGTTATTTAGTTTCCATGTCTAAATGTTTTTAATATGTATACTCACCAGGCTGTTGTTTGTTCTAGCTCTTAAGTATTTGTTCCCTAGACACATTTGACTGAGAATATACTGGTTTTCTCACTTTAATATATGCTCTTTTTCATGCTTTATTCTGTGCTATGTATCTAATATGCAGCTGGTGGTTAGTGACCATGGAATGACTGAAAGTGGTAATCATGGAGGATCATCATATGAAGAAACTGACTCTTTGGCACTTTTTATCGGTCCAAGAAATTTTGGTGGTTTCAAAGTCACCCATAACAAAGTTAACCAGGTATTTTGAGTATCTGATCCTACAGGGCTACAATGAGTCTGTACAATGATGTCATGACTACTATGGCAATAAGTTATGCAAAGCATTGTACTATTTGATGATTTTTTATTTTATTTTTTTTAAAAAGAAAAATCTGTCTTTGGTTTGTTATATCGTGAATATTTCACATCACTACAACTCTACAAGTGGCTCACTATCTGTAATATTAGTCATTTCCTTTAGTTTTAGAAGTTTGGCATGGTTGTGGGCCTGTGGCTTAAAGCTCATGAATAATCTAAGTTTATACGGTTTTGTTTTTGTGGAGTAATAATAGTACAGTATTCTCAATACTTGTCACCTAAACTTATCCCTAACTCAACCTGCTGCCACCCCCCACCCCCTTGACATACACATACACACACACACACATGCATGTATGTACATATGTTATATTGTTATGTGCATGTATAGAAAAAAGAATTTGTTTCAATTTTGAGAAAGATTATGGATAATTAAGTGAATATGTGCTATGAAGAATTGCTTTTAATTTGGTTTCCAGGTCGATATTGCTCCATCTTTAGCTCTTCTTTTTGGTGTTCCCATTCCCAAAAATAATGTTGGCATGCTGATGGGAGAAGTGTTAAAACATTTGACAGGTTTGATTCCGTAGAGTTGACTCCTTTTTTTTTTTTTCTTTTTTTTTTTTTCAGGATACTAGTAATGTTGTGATTTTAGTTATCTAATAACCTGCCGATTTTTTTATTTTTTATTTTTTGTGTGTGTTTTGTATGTATTTATTGGCTCATAATGTGAAAGTCTAAAATAGCATATATAGAAACCTTGATCGTAGTGAGAAGCATAACCATACAGTCATACACTGCTAATAATTTCAATGCTCTTTTATTTGAATAATCTCAATGCTCTTTTATTTTATTGAAGTTTTTACTTGCAATCTTTTTTCTTCTTCTTTTTCTTCTTCTTCTTCTTCTTTTTTTTTTTTTTTTTTTTTTTTTATTTTTTTTAATTTTTT